>NC_056733.1:1838656381-1838919808 GCF_019279795.1 Protopterus annectens | reverse complement strand
AAGGAGGTATGAGGACCTCATCCTCCAAGCAGGTGTATGCTGGCAGCCTGCTACACGGCATATTTGGAAGACATAATGATGGTGACAGGTCACAGTAACTCACAGAGAAGTACAGAAGTACAGCTGAACATACATGTGTATCACATTTATTAAGATTACAAATAAGTCTTTGCAAATCTACATGACAGTAACACCACTGACATGTTTAAGTCACACACATTTTGACACTTACTGGTGATGTGATGTTATCACCATATGTGTGTGTCATGTGATGACATTGCTCATACTCCATGTGGATGTTGTCTTGATGTGGGCATGTCTGTTTGCCTGTACTGGTGTCTTTACCTATCAGCACATGCCTAGATGTGTTCACATTAATGCCATCAACCTTAATTCTGTGTATATGTCACAAATATAGTCATACATAGCCTTTAGGGACGTGATCTGTGACCCTGCAGACTTGCTCACAGAATGTTTTACATGTATGTGTTTTGCCATATACATCCACATGGCACTGTACAGCTGTGTAGCATCCTGCCATGTATTGCCTGTGTTGCACACATGTAACACATGTGACAATAGCTAGCCTGATGGTATTTTCAGGGTTGGATATTAACTATAGCATGTATGGTCATAGTGAACTAGTAGCTTATATGCCCTGGGCCATTTATGAGCCTAGGCAGACAGGTTACCTAGCTGTAGGCAACAGACAGGTAAGTTTCAGTGGCCAGTTCAAGCAGTGCCACAGAACTGATCCACAGGGTTACTGATATATTTGGCATGCGGTCATCACACCATGTCACAGAGACGGGTGATGTGCAGCTTCGCTGGACAGGGATGCATAGTATGGCAAGAGTATGTTAAGTGTATGGGACAGAGATCTGTCAGGCATGTTGTGATCCTTGTACTAGAAAGGTGGATGTCCATGAATTATGTGTCTATTTGGGATCAGGATGTGTTAAGTGTAGTATATCCAACATCTTTGGGTTGGACATGGCTTTATTCAGGGTAGGCTGCATGCTACATAGTGGAACTAGGGATTGGGAAGGGCAGTGTAGGCCATCATCACATGGGCAATAACCCTTAAAGGAAATATGTGATCTATTATGGGTCACATGAGTGTTGAGTATGGCTGAACAATTATCTCTATATTCATGGATGGCACCCTATCATGATTAGGGGTGACACATATGACTACCTGACTGGTGTGGTAAAGTAACTATCAAAGGAAAGACTACTGTCCAGCTGTATCCCATACACACACAGTTGCCATTACATTGACTGTTGCGTAGGTGGTAATGCATGGGTACAGGTTTTTTAACATAGGGGATGACAATGCAATACTTAGCTGTCAGATTGTGGCCATACTTCACACACCACACATCTGACACACAAAGGCCCTTCTGTATGTTGAATGCAGCACACATTGAGTCAGCTATTGCTCCTAGTTCATAGTCATTTGCAAGCATCAACAGGCAGATGCCTTCTGTGTTAGTCTGTGTGGTATAGATAACAAAGAGGGGGAGTACCAGGAATGAACCCTGTATTACTGTGGCTGGCACTGATTTGATGTACGTGTATTAGTCAGACACCTTCTGTAGTGTTGGTTCTGCCAGCAGTCCAGTTGCCAACCACTCCTGTGACATAGGAATATACACTTAGTTTACTGAGTGTAGCTGGAACATGGAACACAGTATGGGTGATGGTGTCCTACGACCTGGCAAGGTCATGGTATGCAGTGTGAATCAACCCTACTGTCATCTACATCTGTACTGAGTACATCAAATATGTTGATCATGGTTCATGGCCTTACAGACCAGACTCAGCAGGGTAGTAGTGCACTATTTCCCATTATCAATGGTGTATCCCCCTTTGTGGGGGTGTGATAACTGTTGCTGTGCACCATTCGGTGTGTACACAGCCTGACATGGAGCTATGATTGAGCATGATGCGTATGTGGAGAGCTGATTGTTCTTACATTTGTGAAGGATACACCCTGAGATGTTGACAGGTCCCATGAAAGCTGTATGTATGGCTTTAGAGAGTACAGCTTGTACCTGCATAGTTGTTATTACAGGGGCTCTGTAGTGTACATGGATATATAACTATTTGTACCTGTTGGGGGGAGGTGGGAGTGGATTTAGGTTTTCCAAAACCCTATCTGGATGAGCAGGTGCTATTTCTGTAGGTGCAGTACTTCCCATGTCATAGTGCTGTGCAGCACGGCAGGTCTTGTTTTTGCCATTACGATTAATGACACAGCTATGGAATGCTCTGTGGTTGGCCTCATAATATGTGGCTGATTAGTTTCACAGTAGCATTGTGTGGTTTTATATGGTGTATCTGCATCTTACTGAAGCTGACCAGGGATCACCTACACTCATGTGTGTTCACTCTTGCAACAGTTACTACCTTCTGTGGTACAGTTTAAAGCATGGTACCACCAGTTTGCTTTCTTGTTTGTGTTTGGTTGAATCTTGGTTCTGTTTCAGTGGCACAATCACTGCATGTATGTGACTATTTAAGGTTCATTTGTTTAGGATTCAGCATTTGCACATGCATTGTCCTTCTGCATGGGTGCCATGACAGTCACCACTTTGCTCTTAGGAAGCATAACATTGGCATTGGAGACTGACTATGTGTAGCATACTGTTAGCCCTGTTTGTGTGACTACTGTAATCCAGGTCATTGGGGTTGATGGAATCCAACATGCATTGAGCGCAGGTGCTGGTACATGAGGAATCTTCCCAGTTCATAATGGAATAGTTGAGAGTAGCCATTATTATGGTTTTCTGTCTCAAACCTAATCTTCCCCATTGCAGCACATTATGACAGTTGGGAAATCCGCATCATGGTGGGTGATCTGTCACAAGGTGCAATTTGAATTCCACTTTGGCACAAAGGTAGTTGCTCAGCATAATGCATCTGAAGTTATGCAAGTGCAACTAGCATGGGGTGTACATATCCTTCAGGAATATGGACACACCTGCTGCCTGTGTGTTCCAATAAAGGATAATGGGCAAGAGGTGAGGTATGTGTTATAACATGGTCATGCAGGTGTGCTCTCTGGGGCATTGAAAGATGTCTCAGCCACTGCACAGATATGTTCTCCATGTTAGGGATTGACATATGTGTGTCCATATAGTGTTTCTGACATGTACCATTGTGTAGCGAGACCCGCAGTTTATTGCTTTGCTGTCCCTGCAACAGCAGTGGACCTTCACTTGAACTGTACATGATGAAGGCACTATAGGGAAAGCATGAGCCCTAGTCAGTATCCAGATTCCCTGGGGTGACAGGGGCAGGCCCTGTCTGGCAAAGCATCATGGTCTGTCAACCATGTTATCCCAGGCAGACAGATACTGGATATCCTTTGACTTGCACCACTACATTAGACAATTGTGGAATACAATCCTTTTGCCCCTGTACTGCAGTATCATTTTGGCCAATGGCAGAATGCTACCCAGGCCTTGGGACATACCTGCACGGGCTGCAAGACCTGACAGTTCCTACATGTGTTTCCATGCAGTCCAGGCTACTGCATAACAGGTCCTGCACAACAACATGGAATATGCCATAGCCTTGTGTATAATTCAAAAGGTGGTCTGAGTGTATGGGAATGTGGCTAATTATGGCAGACAGGCAGCTGACAGTATGCAAGCTCTTGTATAGGTTGGTGTATAACATAGTGCTAGAGTTTTCATTCATAAATGAGTACTGTTGGGCATGTTTCCGGCCATCTGTTCTTAGGTGTGGCACAATTATGCAAACTATGTCATACAGTTTGTGTATTTCATTGTCTGTCTCTTCCAGCTTGGGAGGTCACTTGTTTGGCCAGATACTTAGAAGCGTCTGTGAATGTGTGTGATTTCTGGTAGTGTGTGTGGGTGTCTTTTCTGTGTTCTGGTAAGGGTATGTGTTGGTTGTGATGATGACATGCATGTGTTAACCTACACCTCATGACTGTCCAGTCCAGTCATGGCTGTAGACTGGGCTGCCTTCCAGCTTACACCTGTAGCTGCATCCCAAACAATGTGTGGGGTGTGGTGTTAGGTGGGTTTGGCAGTGTACATGGAATAGAGATTACATTCCCCCAGGATGGCCACATACACAAAGCTGACATTAGTAAACACCAGTAGCTGACTAGTGGACATGCCTTTATGATCATTCAGTACTGCAAGTACCAAGTACTGTATTTAGTTTACTTATTGCTTATGAAGATGTTTTAGACAGTGATGCTCACATGTAAATATTTGTGTTATGGATGTGACAACACTGGCTATTACGGAAACATTGTAGCTACCTTTAGCAGCAATCCTCCTCTGAGGAGCACATCACATCCTGATAGTTGATTACAGATGATGCAAGTGTCTACAAGTCTGTTTCCTTCCCTGGGTATATATTCACATATCCACCAGGACCATGAACTCTGTTGGCTACAGACATCGACTCTCCAAACAGAGTAGTGTATCAATATACTCTGATGCCACTATCAACATGATCAGGATATAATCAGATAGTGTAAGCCATCACCTATGAAGCTGCTATTGCATATGGGCAGCAGTCTCCTACATCTTACACTCCTACTGCAGATGTTACACTGGAGTTAAAGACGATATGCAACCTGTTTCATTACCAGTACTGTGCACTACCTTACACAGAGTATGTGCAAGCGGCTGTTAGGATGGCAATGAGAGGTTAGGCTACACAAACCTGGTAGTTCATCCAGTGTGTTTCTACTCTCAGTATCCACTCTATGTAGGTGTGCACATAGCCATTTGGCCCAGTCCTGTAACAAGGGTCACTACACATTTGCATAACATGTACACATGCACAGCTGTTATTGCTTGCAAATGATACTAGAGAGGTCCAGCCCTGTAACAAGGGTCACAACACATTTGCATAACATGTACACATGCACAGCTGTTATTGCTTGCAAACAATACTAGAGAGGTGGATATTACTTGTGTTATGTGCATGGATAGTTACCTAGCTCTTCCACTTATCTTTGCTATTATGCTGCTAAGCTGTCAGATGAATACAAGTGATATGTATCCTGTTACTGAGTATTGTAATTGCCAATAGACATAACTACTGTTTGCATAACATAACAGAAATGCTATGTAGAATGGAATACAGATCTGCCTAAAATACTGTACATTACATAGTTATTGGCACAATATCCCACAATGCAAACCATATTTGCACAGTAAGCCCACCTTTGACATGTTCATCTTACTTATACACCCATACATATGCCGACTGTTACAATATATTGACATATACTATCCCCTGTTATAGCACATACTTGTTGGACCAATCCTGACACTAACAGTGGCTGGAAGTGAATTGGTGAGTTCCAAGCCCATATCATCCCTTGTGGTGTATGTGGAGTTTGCCTTGTGACCTACAGCAGTACACACATAGAATACTACAAGCATTACTACTGCTCAGCAATACATCGCTACAAGATAGCTATTTCCACTATATGCATTGATTACACTGTAATTCTTACAGAACAGGTACTACGTACACAGACATACTACATGTTATACATACCTTCTTAGTAATTGGAGGAGTTATTGACTAGTATAATGCTCATTTTCGGTTTGTTTTTCAGTGTTTTTTACTGTCCTACAGGTAGATACAGATGGTTTGAATGTGTGACAAGGCAACATTTTATAGTTACAGATCAGTAACATGCGCTATCTCGATAACCAATTTGTGTTCCTAAGTAGCTAATTACATGCTCATCAGCTGCGCTGCTACTGCCTTAGCTAATACTATGGCAACAGTGGAGTATAATTGAGTACTCCACTTGGGCATTGTCCCTTTGCCTTACTTGGGAGGAATACAGCCTGGAAGTGTTATTTGGAATCTATTGCAACAGTTGTATGGAGACGAACAGTAATATATTGTGTGTAATGCCTAGAGGATTTGGTCTAAATGTGAGTACTACTGTTATATTTCTGAACATTCCTACTTGTGCAGGGTTTGTCTGTACCTAATACTTCTGCATATGTTTCAGTCTGGCCAGGATGTTTGACCAGCTCAAGGCTGGATAGCTATGCATATAATGTTAGGGGGGTTACAGTGTGCTTACCAGACATATTTTATTTGGTGTTAATTTGTATCATACTGTGCTGATAATCTGTACTCAGTAACACTTCTTGGTGTACGAACCTTTCAGCCCTCTGAAACGGGATTAGTTCATACAAACCCTGTAACATCAGCAGCTGTTCAATTGTATAACAGCAACTATTTCACATAGGGCCAAGTTAGTGTATCTGTGTCCAGGTATGTTAAGATTACAGCAGATGTTGTACAGTACTTGAATAATTGTTTATGGTATGACAGTATGTATTGATGTAATTATTTTGGTTGTGGGGTAGATGGTGGTGGGTGTACATAGCACATGCAAGTGTGTAAGAACCCTTTTTCTACAACGTCTACATGTGTCTGGGTGTTCTTTCCCTATGTGAACACCTATTCCTTAGTGGACTAATACTATGGTAATTGCAGGCAGATTCATTAAGGCACTTTTAAATGTTTCCTGTATAGCATGCAGGTACTGTTAGTCCTTGAATCCTTTTGGCAATACATTGGAATATAATAAAGTTTTGCAAAATGAAAGCTGTCTGTGTATTTCTGTCATGAATATTTGCAGTCATTGCAGTTGTGTTGGTGACTGTGTCAATAGAACAAATTTGTAATAGTGTATTGGCATATACTCTTCATATGTTATGTTCATATTGTTTTGGGGGGAGGGCGGAATGTGTGATTGCTGTGGTCCATGATATGATATCAGATATGAACACTTCGGATGCTGTCTACACACATGTATGCATGTGTGTGTATATATATATATATATATATATATATATATATATATATATATCTATATATGTGTGTGCGTGTATATGTATATAGATATAATATATAATATATATTATTGCACACGTTTATCTGTACCTCCATAGATGTGTAGATGTTTTTAACCTATCTATATATATATATATATATATATATATATATATATAGAGATCTATATATATTAACATGTCTCTATGCATCCCTCTCTCTCTCTCTCTCTCTCTATATATATATATATATATATATAAGAGCATACACCTTTCATTGGGTACATGGTAGGTTGTCCTATTTCAACACATTCCTCCCTTTTGTGTTTTAACCTGACTGCATACACAAGTGGGATAGGTACATCTCAGGTAGCTTAGTGTTAAGTTACTCTGAGGATGGAGTACATGGTTGCGGGTTCTAATCCTGGAAGGTGTTATTAATTTACCTCTCAGAGTAGGCACTGGTAGGGAAAGTGTGAATAACACATATTTAAGAGGTTGTAAGCAGGTTTGCCTGTGGTCTGTGCGACGTTAAGCAAAGGTTAAACCTGTGAAGCGCTTCTCCGTTTACCCTGTTTAAGCACCGCTTACCGTCGCGCAAACCCATAGAAACTCGCTTACAATTGCTTGAGTGCTTTAATCTACCTGCATCCAACAGCCCTTATTCTGGCCCTCAAAATAACTTATCAGCCCTTGCAGGTCTTGAACCCGTGACCAGGGAAACCACAGTCACTGACTTTACTACTAAGGCATCTGAGATATGTACAAATATTATGGTATTTAGAATATATATTTTACTACAGGCATTCCTCACTACTGAAAACAAACGTGACAGTCAGTTGGTGTACATATATCTGATACATGTTAATGTTCATATGTTTGTGAAATTAGGTGTTGCAATGTGACATGACAGGGTGTATTATGAATGAGAAAGGTTTTTGTTTTGTGTCCTTTTTATATTGTCCCCATACTCCATGTATACCCCTCCAGTTCACTTAATGAACATTCGACCCAGGCTCTCCTTGATGCATCACCCCCCCCACCCCAATCTTCACATACGCAACAACCATCCCTTCTATGGTGAATTAGGTTAATATTAACAGTTATAATACCAGAGCTGCATGTGTTTTGTGTACACTTCAATTCCTTTGGAGTGCTTCTATGTCACAAAATGTATTCATAGATGTTTATATATATGGCTATTGATGCAACTGTATAATATATATCTTCAATAGCTTCCAGCAACTCTGCCTGGAATTGCTTCATTGGCTATGCTTGACAGAGGCTCAGTTACTTCATCAATGGTGCAGAGAAAGCCAACACACTGTAGCTATGCTTCTAATTGCCCTTGGACAGATAGGTAGGAGGCTATCTGTGAACCTCTAAAGTGCAGGCCATCACAGCCATAATACGTGAATAAACAGACTTTCAGATCACAATATACTGTGAGAAATCACCATGTAGTCAGGAAACAGTTAAGTACAGCAAGAACATACAGAACACTTATACTTAGTCACTCCAAAAGCCTATCTTGGAAGCTAGAAGACTTGTATAAGTTTAAGGCTTTCTATTGCTTACCAGTAGGTTACCTACCGGAGAGATAAGAAACAAGCACAGATGGGAAACATGCATGCAACAATACCATACCGGCATATGTGTCAGCCTTAGGCTTTGGAATACTGGCCAAGGCTGTTGGCACCCCCATGGTGCCTTTTTTAGGAGAGTCTCAAAGGTGAATACCAGCTTCATAAGCAGCACAATAGCAGAATCAATGAGGGTTATGCTACTCAACACTAGGGGTTGTGATCACAACATGCATGCACTCACAGCACTCCTCAGGATGGACAACGTCAACATCTGTGCAGTAACTGAGACCTGCCTTAAGGCTCCTGAGAGCACACCAGCACTACCAGACTACAACCCATACCACACATTTCAGCCACAGATCATGGACTGACACAGACATGGAGGGGGGTGTATCCATATTCATCAGGGATATCTACACCTGCAGGTTAGTAGAGCAGCATGATACCTCTGAGATCATCCATGGGCAGCTAACATCAGCCACAACTACAATGAAAACTGTGGCCTGCTACAGATCACCCTCCATGACCCAGGACCACCACTCCACCTACCTGGAAACAGTGGAGAACATGGCAGTCCTAACGCATACCCTGGCATTGGTCGATATCACCTACCATACCATTAACTGGGAAACTTACTCCAGTACTCACTTCCAGGCCCATTGCTTCCTGGAATTTATCACCTCATATGCCCTGTATCAGGTGGTAACCTCACTAATGAGGGGTGGAAACATACTAGAAGTAGTCATCACCAACATGGGCAACAGGTGCACCACAGCGGAGGTTAACTGGTCACTGGTTAGATCTGACCATGAACTATTCACTGTTTCCACACCCAAGCATCTCCCCCACCCATGGAAACCACAGTGTATACCTTTCCTACAGCTAAATTTACACTACTAGTGACAGGGGAGGGGGGTTTCGCAGCCCCCATGCTAAGGGGAAACACTGCTCAAGATACAGGCAAATTTACAAATGCAATCTATAAGCACCTACATGGACGTATGGATCGTGTCATCACTGGTAAACCAAGACTCATTCCTCCTAGACAAGGACACCAGTCTGGTGGACCTCTGCAATAAACAGGCTATACTACAGAAGTAGGACAGTGTTCCAGACAAACGGCAAATCCCATGAAGAGCAGACATCTGTGATCATTATTAGTATGATAAGTAGGTCCCTCATGACATAATCCAAGGCTAACATCAGCAGGAAAATATGCAAGGATTCGAAAGATAACCACAAAGCCTTCTTTGGCTATGTCAATGATCTAATGGTGACACACAGATTTTCACTGTGCCGGTGAAATATAGCACAAAATATGCTGACCCTACTGATATTGCCAACATCCTTGCAGATACATTCAGTGCATACTTCACCCCCAAAGAGCACACAACACTACCCGAAAGGTACAGTATCCCACACATCAGAGACACACAGGTGGAAATGGCCCTCTCTAACAGCAGAACACAGCATCAATGGAGGCAGATGTGGTCCCAGACTGCATCTTGCAAACTGTACAAGACAACCTGACCCCCCACCTAATTAAGCTTTCCAACCTCAGCCTTTTCACAGGCTACATGCCCATACAATGGCATGTGGCAACGGTTATTCCACTCCATCAAGGTGGAATCACAACTGACTGTGGTAACTACCACCCCATAAGCCTGACTAGCCTGGTCTGCAATGGTATGGATTGCATCCTCATGGCACTCATTAACAAAGACATTGGTAACCTCCGAACACGTGACCCAACCCAGGTCAGCTTGGTCGATTGCAGTTCATGCCTACTGAACCTGTTTGACGTCTTACATACAGTCACCAAGACGTTAGATGATGGGAGAGGTGGTTCATGCATACTACCTGGACCTCGCCAAGGCTTTTGACACCATGCCCCACTCAGGTATTATTGATAAACACACCAGCCTGTACATACACCCATACATCACAGGTTGGGTTGCCAATGGGCTTACACACAGAACCCACATGGTACGACTAGCAGTCTCCAGGTCCAACTCTTGACCAGTCACGACTGGTGTCCCACAGGACTCAGTCCTGGGAGCTCTACTATTTGGCATATAAATCTCAGAGGTACAGGCAAACACAGATGGACTATGGCAGACCATGTTTGGCAATGACTGCGAAGTGGGAGCCGTGATTGATAGTCCAGCTGACACAGACATCCCTCAAGGGGCCTCACACTGACCAACACAGGGTCTCAATATCATGGCCTCCAGCCAAGTGCCACTAACTGCATGGTCATTCCATTGTGGAATATTAAGCACCCACATATTAACACATAAGTGGCAGCCACTTTAATACAGACGAGGTAATGGGGTATCTGGGAACTAAGGTAGATAGTGATCTCCCCTTTGACAATCATATCTCCAAAGTAGTTAGGACATCCTTCTATGCAGGCCATCTGATTACTAAAGGGTTCCCATCTAGACATACTGGGGTTATAGTGCCCCTTTACTCATCACTCATCAGTCCCATCACAGGGTATAATAACCCATTTGGGAAGTACCTCAGAAGACACTTCCAACAGCTGGATGGTCCACGAATGTACCTTGCCAAGGGGATTACTGGCATCCAACATATGCCCTATGCAGCCAGACTGAATAAACTCCTGCTTTACTCAGTGGCATCTCATTTACTAAGAGATGATCTCTGCTGGCCAACACAGCCATGTCGAACTCAGGCTTAATGGATATGCTCCACCTATGGGAATCCATGTCACAGTGAGCCACATACTGTAGTGAGCTGAACCTTGCCACAACAATAACTGGAAGATGCTGGAGCGATGGATTCCTGTCACAGACACTCCCCATACATTGGAACAACATCCCTAACTACATTATACAGAGCCCCTCACTAACACTCTGCAAGAGAAACCTTGAAGAGTGGATGGGGAACAGTAGATGCACCCCAGGGATCCCGCCATTGGCTCTGGTCCACAGAGGGACAGTTAATGAATCAATGGGGTGGCAAAAGCTGACACATTTTGGCTGGGCTTATGAATAGACTCTGGCAGTTGGCCAAGTACCTACCTATGAACCTATACATACAGTATCAGCACTTGCTGATAGCTTAATTTACTGTTCAGGTGTTGACTTACCTTGTGCCAATGGCAGTTGTGTGTGCAACAGTTGGGGGCTGCCTATGTTGGATGCACACAGTAAACTGCCTATACATGACAATTTACAGGTAGTCTTGTGTGAGTGCCATCCATTTTACTGTGTTTGCAGGTGGAGAAAGGTGTCAGTCCCTAGGTGCCTACACTGTCAGTGTGTTTGCTATATGTTCCCTCCTTGCCAAGGCATGGGCATACTGGGCACGCCTCCGTCTGCCTACTGGGGCTGGCTCAGGGTGTTCGTGGTCTGAGTACCTCTGTGCCTGTGGGGCCCTTGGCAATGGTGGTGGGCTGTGAGGGCCTTCACCATTCTGTCCCTGCTGCAGCTGTTTCCACACGATCATATTGTGTAGCATGGCACATACTATGAAGATGTGGGCACATGTGCCTGGAGAGTACTGCAAGGCTCCACCCGATATATCCAAGCAATGGAACCATGATTTCAGCATCCCAAACACACACTCTATGATGATTCTGGTTTGTGCGTGTGCCTCATTACTGCATTCCTGCATGGGTGTATGTGCTTTTCTGATGGGAGTCATCATCCACGGTTCCAGTGCATAGCCAGCTTCCCCCACCAGGTGGCCATTTGGGATGTCACCCCTGGCAAATAACTGATACAGCTGTGAGACATGCCAGATGTGGGAGTTGTGATAGCTTCCAGGGCTGCCAGCACACACATCTATGATAATGCCCTGGGCATTGCACACGACCTGCAGTTGATGGAGGGGTATCCCTTGTGGTTTATGTAGTGCCTGCCCTGCTCACCGGGTGGTGACTTGATGTGTATGTGCCTGTAGTCTCTTGCACCCAGTACCTCAGGTTTTCTGCCACATGGTGGAAGAGACGCATATTGCTAGCCAACTCCTCCTGCGTTCGGTGGAAGTACATGTGCTCATTGGCATGTGGTAACATGGCATCCAGGAACTGGTGTAGTACCCTGGATGCTGATGCCTGTTAGATCCCCATGATATCCCCATTTGGTCTTTGAAAGGTACCTGTAGCTAGTATTCTCAGGCTTTCCCATATCATCATATCCACTGGGATGAGTTCCCCTCTGTTTTTTCTGGCTCTGAGGCGTGTCCAGCACAGCTCCACAAGTTTCTGTAGGATGTCCCTGTCCACCCTGTAATGCTCTACTATCTCCAGATCATGTTGCCCCTGGTAGGTTACCCTGGGTCTGAACACTCTCCTCCTCCTCTGGTGCCTGAGGTGGTCATGTGCATCATACTCCACACCACCTTCAGTCTCCAACACATGCTGGTGGATCAAAGCTATGGCAGCCCCTAATATGTACATACTAAAAGTTCTATGTTTGTATACACCACTAGTGCAGAGTGTATGCGAATACACAAATGTATTTGAGGTGCTTTCACACTTTATACTATTGTGCTATGAATGCTGCTGATGTCATTGGGTGTGTATGAGCTATTCCAGCTGCAGAGTGTATTAATTATGGGTTTTACAATGAGTACTGCAAGTGTGGATCCTTTACTGTGGAGATACGCTTGCCTGCCTTGATTAATTTGTTGCCCTTTAATTCACTTTTAAACCTGGATCCCCTCCCATTATCAGGCATGCATCCACCTGCCGTCTTTCTTGTTTTGTACTTTCCCTACCCAGTCATGGCAAAATGTGTCTTTTAGCTGATATACTGCAAATCTGCTTTGTTCTGCTTTGACACTTTACTGTTTTCTTTGCAGTACAGCCCCTCCCCTTTCCTGTTTTGCAGGTAGCTGCTTGCAGCCTTGCCTTGTTAGCTGTTGTCAATGGCCCACTGTAGACTCCTAGGTGTTAATTAGTCATTTGTACTCCAATTTCCCTGCTGCAGCATTTCCTTATTTCTTTCCTATATCCTTCCTGTTTCAGCTGCAGTGTGCACCGTGCAAACCCGTTTACTGGGTTTATGCGCGGTTTCATCTCCGTTCACATGCATACTCGGTTACCTTGTGTACTCTCAGCTAAGCAAAGCTATGGCCAGTTCAACACACCCCTATCCTGCAGCTTTGCCTAGCTAGGGGCAAACCGGCTTAGCAATGCTCCAATGTGCTTACAGCAATGGCGACACAATACTCTCTTGATGTCATCTTTATCTCAAGGGCACACCTCAGTGTTATAATGTACACTGTGAGGTGGATCCTTACACAAGTGGGGAATCTGTGATTCACTATTACACCTCTCATTTGCATGACATTGCTTACTAATTCCTAGCTACCATGCATAGCACTGTCACAGCCCCTTCGCAACCCTTGCGCCATAATATGGTGTGGCATGCCTGCCATTGACTATTATGGGAAAATCATGATATGTGTTACATTGCAGTTTTATTTTATATTTTTATATTTTCCTTGTGATCCCCTTTGCTCGCTGCTGCCCTGCGCTTCCACGTCACTATAGTATGACTATATATATTAAATGTTAATTTTATATTTTGTACATTTTTATGCCAATGACTATATATTTAGCCATTGGCATATATTAACAATATAATACATGTGCTTGGTCGGCTGTCATGGCTCCGATTTTATGTTTGTAAAAATGTAAACTGTTCTACGGTTTACTTTTCTGCATTCTTACACTACGCCTGCACCACTTCCTGGATCGCTACATACCTTCATTTGAATGCTACACTGCTGCACATGGGATAATTAGCATACAGGGCCTGGGAGTTATGCGGGGGTAGTGTACGCAAGTAGTGCATGTGGGAATAGCTTGTACCTAGATCGCTCAGCGGCCATATTTGGTGTTAGAACGCCGACACTATGCCTGCACCTGGTGCAAGCTTTATGAATCCCGGGGATAATATCTGGACTCAGGAATTCCTTCTATTGTTTTGATACCAGAGTTAATTGCTAGATTTTACATATATAATGTCTTTTATAGCTGTAGTTCCCTGGCCAGGTATAAGACCAAAGAAATGTTAAAACTCTGAGTTTCTGTTAGCGTGGGAATGAGAGAAGAATGATGTAATCTAAAATGAGTCAACAGTGATGTATTATTTTTAAGACTTTCTCAGAGAGAGAGAGAGAGAGAGAATCAGAGCATTTTGGATTTTGTCTGAAGAACATCACTCACCAGTACTCTGCTCTATATGTAAGTTTATTTAGAACTGTGATTGCTCTTAGAGTAAGATAGGAATTTGGTCATATTTAGTCTAACTGTTTTCTATATTTATGTCAGACTATTGTACAGTATTATTTTAAGCATTTTCTTGTGATTTCTGCACTCTTGACTAGCACTGTGCTGAATTGAGATGATTTGTCTTGTGTTTTTATTATTTATTATTAAATATTTTTAAACCTTTCAACTGTGGCTGTTTTGTGTAGAGATGATTTAAGCTCTCGAATACTTGCATGTATTTGGTGATACTGTACAAAGCTGCTCCAATAAGCTTTGCTGTTTGTCCCCTTACTTTTTGGATAATAACATTGCACAGTATAATTGGACACCTTTTGGTAAGGGCCTTTTTAGTAGCTGATAAGAGTAGTTGGTGGCATTGATTGCTACCTTATAGCCTGGCAGGAGGGGGCAAATAGCTTTGCTATTCATCCACTTATATTTGGATAATAATAATGCACAGTATAACTGGGCACCCTTTGGTAAGGGCCTTTTTAGTAGTTGATAAGAGTAGTTGGTGGCAGTGTTTACAACCTTATAGCCTGGCAGGAGGGGGCAAAGCTGGAGAACCTGTGCCAAACTTCCCCAGGAGTGTCTGTGTGTTTGTATATAAATCAAATGTCAAAGTGTGTGTGTCAGCTACTTGGGCAGGGACACAAAGCACTGGTTGGACAGAGAGGGCACTGGAGGTTTTGGCTTGACTACTCAGCTGAGATCTGTACCCTATAGCTGTGTCAATGTGGAGTCTTTTTGGGGATTTGGATAGAAAGGGAGAAACAATCCCAGACTGCCTGTGATCTATGTGTGCTCTTAAGGGAAATTGTAATTTACTGTGTGCGCATTTGTTATCCCTCCCAATGTGGACGCCCCTCCATGGTGCTAGTGGTGAGGATTGAGGCTCCTTGATTAGTGGGCCAGGGCATGGTCATCACACAACTTAGTAGAAAACTGAAGTAATATGTGTTCATGGAGATGCCAGTACCCCAGAACACAACTAGAAATTAATCTTGTAACTTTGGGGCCTAATCTGTCCCATGTAACTGGCCAAGATTTCCCTAGTTTAAACAAGTATGGAATTTATGGGATAAAAAAAGGTACAGCCACATATCCTTCCAGAAGAAATAGTCCCAACAAAGTGAAAAATCCAAAGATACAAAATATTTGGTTCTTGGTAGAGGGATTAGATAATTGTTCTACTAAGTCTTGTCAAAAGACTCCAGTTAAAATAATCAAGGAAGTCAGTTTATGATGACAGGAAGTGTGGTTTACCAAAAAACTCCGACTGATAAAGTAGTAAAAGACAGCATGGACACTGACAGGGAAAAGAGTCTAGTTAAGAATACACTAAGGAATCAAGGTCAGATACTGCGGAAGGAACAGAGGTCTCTCGCACTCAGAGGAAAAATAGTTTCAACGGGGTCATAAGCATCTCTAACTAATATCAAAGCAGAACACAAATGGTAAAGAAAAGCCTGTCTCTAGGTGGAATGCAGGTAAAACCACCTTGGAGATAAAAAAGGAAACAACCACTACTTGTAGTACAGGAAACTTAGTTTCATGTGTCTTCTTTCATAGGGAATGATCTAGATTAAGGGGAAAGCATGTCCCTGTATTTGTATGAGAGAATAGGCCATTACCAAATTTCAAATCAGCATAATAAGTAAAATATTGACTTGGTTGACCTTCAAATAAGCTGGGTCATTTTCAAGACAGTTCAGTTGCTGGATGATACCAAAAGAACAGCTAGAAAAGACATAGCAAAGGTCAATAGAGAAATAAAAGGAGCAGAACAGGCATATAATATATCCTTACTTTGAGCTAAGAAATGACTAGCTGTATAGAGTAACCAAAGAAATGAAGCAGTTGTTGAGCCACTCCAAAATCTTTGGAACACTTGTAATGAAATTAGTACATGGTTATAGGTTCATAGCTTGGTACTAGGTTATTGGCCCTAGGGCCTATACAAGCCTAGCCATAACAATTCCCTGGCTATTTCTTCCCACGGTATTTACTTCCCTGGACCCCTGTCTGGAAGGGCGACTGATGTGATCCGTGGGGTGAATTTCCTATCTCCCATCCAATCATTAAGGTTCCTTTTGAAGAGGGCCAAAGAGGCACTCTGCTTGACATGTATGGGCAGTCTGTTCCAGAGTCTGGGGAGTCTCTGGGTCAGGAACCTATCCCTCCAGCATGTTTTGTTCATTGTGATGACAAGGTTTAGATCCCTGGAGCATGTGTCTCTGAGGGATTGGGATTTTTTTAAGTGAAGCATGTCCAACAGCTCTGGGTTTGACAAGGCGATATGGGACAGAGTATAGGTGGAGTTTTTTTATATACAGTCAGCATAGGGCATCTGCTTTAGGCCTGTGATTCTTTTAGTGATGTATTTCTGCGGCCTTTCCAGTTGTTGCAGATGTCTTGAGAGGTACATACCAAATGGGGCATTGTATTCTAGAATGGGTCTAATGAGGTAAGAGTACAGTGGGACAATGACCTCCTTTTTTCTGGATGAAAAGCCTTTAGTGATGAGGTGTGCCAACAGAAGGATTTCCTGACTGTTGTGACAATGTGGTTATCGAAGATGAGACCACTGTCCACCTGTGTCCCTAAGTCTCTTATCACATTTTTGGTGTTTAGTGTACTGCCACCTATGTGGTAATTCACAGGTACATATTTTTTCCCAAAGGGGATAACTATACATTTCTTGGCATTGAGCTTGAGCCCATGGCTCTGGCACCAATCATCTGTTTCTGTAAGGCCCATTTGTAGAATATCCACATAATTTGGGGATTCAGTAATGGCTCCCAGTTGTTAGCCAGAGTCCCTTAGTGTTGGCCTGTACTTCAGAGAAGTAGATGCCAAACAAGAGCGGTCCCAGGACTGAACCCTGAGGTACTCCACTTGTCACTTGTCTGGAGCTGGATTTGGAGTCATCTACTTTTACAGTGTGGGTTCTGTCAGTAAGCCAGTTGGCAACCCATCAAGTGACATTGGAATCATAGGTAAACTTATTAAGCTGGGCATTAATCCCAGAGTGGGGGATGGTGTCAAAGACCTTGATGAGGTCTAGATAGGCTGTGTGGTCCACCTTACCCTTGTCTATGGCTCTAGAGACTGATTTGAAGAGGTCAATCAGGTTCATGAGACAAGATCGGCCCTTCATGAACCCAAACTGCATGGGGTCCAGTGTTTGAAGGTTGCCAATGTCTTTGTTTATAAGTTCCATGATAATACATTCCATGGCTTTGCAGATCAGGCTCATCAGACTGATGGGGTGGTAGTTCCTGGGATCCAAGGTGGATCCCCCCTTGTGGAATGGGATAACTGTAGCTGTGCACCACTCAGTGGGCATGAAGCCTGAGGGGAGGCTATGATTAAACATGACACTTAGGTGAGGTGCCAGTTCATTCTGTAGTTCATGTAGTACACAGCCTGGGATGTTGTGTGGTCCCATGGATGCTGTATTCTTAGCTTTGGAAAGTGCATTTTTTCCCTGTGTGACCGTTATTACCAGAATTTGGCAATCTTTTAATATTGAGATGGGCCCTTTAGGGAGGTGAAAGGGAGGTGAAGTTTGCACTGAATCAATCTGGCAGGATATTGGCAATATCCTTGGGATCAGTATATTTAATGCCATTCTGTTGTAGCTCAGAGCAGATCTGAGCATTGCCATTTAGATTCTTGACATAGCTATAGAATGCCTTGTGTTGTCTTTGGAATCTTTGGCAATTTTATTTTTGTAACTAGCTTTGGAGGATTTTATGAGGGATCTCAGCTTCTTACTAAGGCTGGTAAGGGAGTTTTTTGCATCCTGGGATTTTCCTCTTTTCTACAACAGTTTCTTCCTTTTGTTGTAAAGTTTGTTTATGGCAAGGGACCACCAGATTGGCTTCCTTTTTTTGGAGGAGACCATCTTGGTTCTATGTGGGATGGCATGATTCATGCACGAGTGGATGTGCTCGTACAGTGCCTTAGTGTAGGATTCAGCAGTCGAACTTTCAGTTCCCATCTGCATGGGTGTCATGACATTTGTCATTTCTGACTTGAGTAACATGAAGTTGGCTTTGGAGAAGTTTTTTATGGAGGTTTCCTTACTGGGAGATGGGGGTGGGATGTGGATGTCAAGGGTGATTAGCTTATGGTCAGACCTAACCAACGAGGGGGTGACCATAGATGTGGAGCATCAATTTCCCAAGTTGGTATTGAACAGGTCTAGGATATTGGAGCCCCTGGTGGGACTAAGGATTAGCTGATCCAGGGCACTGGAATTTATGAATTCTAAGAACAGCTGGGCAAAGGTGTTGGTACATGAGTAGTTTTCCCAATTAATGGCAGGGTTGTTGGAATCACCCAGTATTAGGTTGTTTGGTTGTATCTTAATATTTTCCAGTATGTTTAGAAAGGTGCAGTGAGAATCTTGGGGCATGGTGGGAGATCTGTAGCAAGCTACAGTTTAGATTGCAGTCTTACCTAGTGTTAGTTGCACCTGGAGAATTTCAGATGCATTGTGTTGGGCAACTAGCCTGGTGTTGTGAATATCGTTGGTGAATATGGACACTCCTCCACCTTTAGTGTTTCGGTCCTGGTTTGGTGGCCGAAAAGTGTGGTAAGAGTTGTAGCCTGGTATTGCAGGGATGCTCTCTGGAGCCTTGAGCCAGGTCTCAGTTATTGCACAGATATCAATATTCTCCATTTGTAGGAGTGCCTCGAGAGAGTGCATTTTGAGGTTTAGACTTCTAGCATTGAGTAGCATTACCTTCAGATTTTGCATGCTTGTACCTGATACAGTGGTTGTTTTGTCCTTTGAACTTTGCCTAATAAAGGCACTATAGGAGTGGCATGAGCCTTAGCCAGTAACCTAAATCCCTGGGGCGACAGGTGCAGACCATCTCTGTCGATCATGTCGTCCTAGGCAGACAGATACTGGATCCCCTTTGAATGACACCAGAAGCCTAGCCAATTGTTGAAGTCAATCATTTTGTCCTTATATTGTGGTATAATTCTGGGCAAAGGCAGGATGCTACTCAGGGCTAGGGTCATACCTGCATGGGCCACATGATCTGAGAGCTCTTCCATGTCTCTTTTCATGTAGTCCAGGGGGGTACATCTCAAGTCATTCACTCCAACATGGACAATGACAGAGTCATATCTGTACTTGTTGTGGAGTGACTTGAGTGTATGCATTATATGGCGGATCCTGGCACCCGACAGGCAGCTGACTGTAATTTTCTCCTTGTTCAACTTGATGAGTGGGACATCAGTGTGCCTGACTATAGAGACACCTATGACTAAAGTGTTGGGTGCATTGTCTTGCCTTAGGGGCTGTTGTTGGGTGGCATACTGGTGTTGTGAGCTATGTGACACTTTGGTTGTGATTGGTGTTTGTTTGCATTTCAGCTTCGGAGGTCTTTGTTGCTTGGGCAGGTTAATGTTAAGGGCCTCCACATATGTGGGTTTAATGTTGCTATGTGTGTGTGTTGGTGGTGTAGGTTTAGAAGGGCTATGTGTTGCTTGAGGTGTAGTGTGGGTGTTAACCTTCTCCTCTTGACTATCTAGCACAATCTTGGGTGGAGAAAGCTTTGCTTCCAGTTTGGCTATGTAAGTGCATCCCTCACAGGTTGTAGTGTTGGGTTGTAGGAGGAGAGGGTTGGCTGTGTACATGAGGCAATTGCTGCATTGCCTCAGTATGCCCAGATTCACCAGGTGGACAGGAAAAATCACCGGAAGCTGACCATTGGACATGCCTGGTTTGGTGCTTTTTTTTTTTTTTTTTTGTAAAGCAAAAGAGCTGTTTTCCCTTACCTTAGCAAGGTACTTTGCAATTATAGGCTGTTTAGTGCCTACGATTAATTTCTCCTTATTAGCAAAGAGAGTTGAGTGTTTATATCAGTTTAAGACTTCCTATTGCTTTCCAGCAGGTTTTAAAGCAAGTGCTAGTCACAGGGATGCTTAAAGGTAAGATGAAAAAAATGGTTTATCCTAAACACTGCAGTGTGCACTAGATGAGTTAAATGTGAAAGTAGATAACTTAAGTTTTACCTGAGTAAAAAGTTAAGTTTTAGTGGAGAGTATCTATTTTTAAAACAGCAAGATAGATTGAAAGTGGATGGTCACTTTTGTATTCTGGTATTATGGAATACAGTAGGATGGCCAATAAATGTAAATAGTTGAAGGGGAGTGATTTCACAAAATGATAATTTTGTGCTTACTCACACTAGCCAGTAAAAACAGAGAGGAAATGAGATATATGGTCAAATTAACATAAGGGGAAGGCAACTAGAATGTCAGTGATGTTTAAGAACACTACAGTAACCAGCTGGGAGGGTGAGGAAAAATGCTGCCTTATTCACAAGAGACAGAGCTGTGGTCACCTTTTCAAGTTTTAATATGCAGTTAAAAAGCAGAATACAAGTAAAACACAAGGTGAATAAAACAAATCACAATATTCAAAATAGAAAAAGGCAATAAAGTAATACAACAAATAAAAAGCAAACTAACCTTTCCCTCACAGCAAATTGTAGCAGAGTCTGGGTGAGCCTTTCTAGTATTCATTTAAGAAAGGATAAAACAATGGTTTGCTTTTATTTGGTACCTAATCCAAAATTTAAGAATCCTCTGAATCCTTTGGTTTCACAATTTAACCAAAATGTCCACTGCTATATTTCAAATCGACATATACAGTAGGCAAGTAATGGCCATCAGTCTATAGCCTGGTAAATATTGATTATACTCCTCATTGGTACATCCCTCGCAAGTAAGGCAGGTGCACAGGCCAAAAAGTCAAACTGTACTCAAAAAAGCAAGGCCAGCACGCAGACGTATGGAAAGTCAAAATCCAAGTTTTATTATCAACGCACCATAAGGGTAAAGTCAAACACAATACCACACTAATAATTCAGTTCAGACCAGTTTTAGCTTCAATAGCCTTCCTCATTGTAAAGAAATAATTCAAGCATTACAATATTTTATATACACCAAAACATCTCTCATTGGTTAATTATAATTGCTCATTTAATCCAGGAGGAAGCAACCCTCCCAACTTAATGATCTATTTTTTTCTTTATAGTTTAAAATGGTATGCCACCCAGTTTTATTGGTCTTATCTCTTTGTATTTTATCTATAATAGTAAATCTAAAGTATGCAGTGTTGTATGTCAATGAATACTTACATAAAGCATTAGAATTTCACTTGTTCCTGATATCACTGATATGTTCTGTAATATGTAGGCATAATGGTTGAGATGTCTGCCCAATATAAAATGCTGAACATGAGCATGTTGATAGATAAATAATCCATTCAATGCTACAGTTAGCCAGAAATTGTATGTCATATACCATGTATGTATTTTTACTCGAAAATTGTTGACTTAACAACACTGGAACAATGCATGCAATGTCCACAAGGGACACACACACATATAGTGGTTTACTAGTAATCATTAATTGTTGTTCAGATCTAATAGGCTCAGTCCATTTTTATAGTGGCTGAAATAAGAACCCAGTTTTTGTCCACTATGAAAGGTAAACATTTAGAACTAAGTATGTCAGCCAATCTATGGTCTCCCATTAATATGTTCCAATGTTGATTCACAGTATCCATAAGTAAATTAGTATTACGACCAAATGTAGTGACCAAACAAATATCAGACAGCCCCTTATGTTGTTGTTCCTTATATTTTAACAACTCATTCCTGTCTTTTGCAGAAGCCCATTTGCTGGAAGATATTATGTTATCATATTTATAACCCCTAGTTCGAAACCTCTTGATGAGATCCTCCCTGTAATTCACAAAAGTATCTTGGGTTGAACAAATATGTCTGATTCTTAGAAACTCTGATTTGGGAATATTACGTATGATGTGCTGTGGATGGAAACTGGTGGCATGTAGTAATGTGTTATATTCAGGGTATTTACAGTATATTTGACTATCAAGAGTGTTATCAATATTCCTAGTAATGGTAACACCAAGGAAATTAATTTGTTGAAGAATATAGTTAACTGTAACTTGAATCCCCCATTTATTACTATTAAGATATTGTACAAATTCCTGTAAATAATTACTATCCACCCTCCAAATCATCCAACAGTCATCCATGAAATGTCTCCATATGTGTATCTCATCCATAACTATATTGTGACTGGGGTCATAAATCAATTGCTCCTCAGAAAAGGCCATAAATAAGTCGGCATAAATGGAAGCAAAAGATGCTCCCATTGCAGTCCCTTGAACTTGCCAAAAACATTTACCATGAAAATAAAATGCATTTTTGGTGAGCACATGTTCTGCCAAGCAAACCAAAATGGTATTAAACCCAGGTGGATATAATTCAGTCCTGTCAAGTCAATATTGCAAGGCCTGTAAGCCTGCCCAATGAGGGATATTAGTGTATAATGCAGTGATATCAAGAGTGCATAAAAGCCACCCAGCCTCCATCTGCATATCAGAAATTATCTGCAGGAATTGTGTCATGACTTGTATACATGATCTGACCCAACTTAACAAAGGTTTTAAATATTTAGTCAGGAATTGTGAGAGGTGTTAAGTAAGAGAACCCCTACCATAAACAATAGGTCTTCCAGGTGGATTATGTAGGTCTTTATGAATTTTTGGTAATGTATACAAATACGGATGTTTTGGATCCGTCACTGTAAGGTGATGTAAGTCAGAGTCAGTAATAATCCCCTCTTCAAGAGCAGTCAAAAGAAATGAGTCTATTTGATGTTTAAATCTGGAAGTGGGATCTAAAGGGATGTACATGTAATATCTCCCATCCATTAGTTGTCTTTGAGCTTTATTATAATACATAGCCCAGTCCATCACCACCCTTGTCTGCCAGTAAAATAACCAAATTTGTATTATTTTTAAGATTTATAACCACTTGCTGTTCACCCCTTGAGAGATTATGAGGCAAAATTTGATATTCGTTGGCATTAAAATGTAGATCTTTAAGCACACTAGTCTGGAACATAGCAACATGTTTATACATAGATGGCATAAAAGTAGATTTGTGAAATCTAAATTCATTTATGCTAACATTTGGTGATTCTGAATCAAAATATAATCTTAAGTTGAGCAACCAACAAGAGGAAATGCATCTTGAGCAGTAGAACTACTGATGTAAGCTTGATTAGCTGAAACCGGTCTAGTTCCTGTATAATAAAATATAAGTATTGGAACCACTCGAGGTGCTGGCTTTTTTCTCAATATTGTTCACACTACTTAATGCTGTGTCATGATTTTCAAAAGGGATTCAACATTGCTTACCCGCCCTGTGTTTCGTTCCTCCCCTATGAGATTTAACCCTAAAAGGTTATCCAAACTCCATCTTTTGGGGTTGGGGAATCCTGAGTATGGTTTGTATCTGCATCTGTGGTGGAGGATGATTCATTCCCTGATGTCCCACTGTTGGAGAGTCTAGGCTTCTTAAGAATAGATTTGGGTCTCTTCCTCTTGTGTGTAGAAGATTTAATATCTGAATTGCCAAATTTCACAGTCTTTGTTAACCCAGTAATCCCCCATGTCTCTGTTAAACGTTTGCATCTTTTTGTCTTTTAGTTGTTCTTCAAGACTAAGTAGTTGCTTGCTTAACTGATTCAAACAGGAAACATAATAAGCTTGACCTTCATGTCTCCTCACAAATAGATCTAACTTCTATAATGCATTGGTCAATGGAACACTCATAATATGATGCAAGTATATTGACAAAACCCATAGAGGCTTTCTGTTGGGCTTGTGCCCATTGTTCTGATAAACAGTCATCAGGATTGCTGACCAATGGCTGAATCCTCACTCTAAGACCCCTTGGGGTGTTACCCCTAGTTTGATAAGCTTTAAAAAGCTTTAAATGCCATACATTAGTGCTAAGTAATTTCATACATTTTGTTAGTTTCTGAAAAATAAGATTACAGGCATTAGCTGGATTATTAGTATGCACATCTGCATTATCACTAATAGAGAGACCTAACCCAAATACTTGTTGGTCGTCTTTATCCGCTGAGAGACCTTTTATAATTGTAATGAGATCCATGATGTCTGGCCCAAGCAAAGATTTAGACCTAACCCAAAATTATTACATCTAGCTCAAATGTTCACCATAAATTGTAATGATAAGTAGTCAAGCCCTCTAGGTATTTCTGTGAAAATTCTGCCCCTAAAAATGGGGAATACATTATAACTTAACGGCGCAAAAAAGCTTATACAAAAGTCTAATCAAATTTATGTAAGGCAAAATGTCAACAGTGCAGAACGATTACTCAAAATCATAGGCCAAATAATATAATTAGGGTCCGTGATCAGCCCTGAAAACAGTAGTGTTCTCCAACAGCATATAACATATCAATGCCAATAATATTTGCTTTTGTTTGCGTTACCTCTAAACTGTGCATATATCAATTATAAACTACAGGGAGAGCAATAATAGCCATTGTGTGTACTGATACATAAAATATCCAACCAGTATGATGAGTAACACAACACACCCCGATGTCCAAAGGTATTCAAATGAACATCAAGTCAATCCTCCACCATTGTCTTTTTACACGCAAAGCTATGTTCCCCTATTAAATGACAATGATACACAAAGACCCAAATGCACATCAATTAAACAATGTAGTTTCACCACATAATAATATAACCTGAGCAATATAGTTAGGGTACATAATTAGCCGTAAAAATACCCATGTTTTGACTCAACATATAAAATTTAGATGCCTATAATATATGATTTTGTTTTCATTAACCATTGGACATACATATATCAATTATAATCCACCAGGAGAGCAATAAAAGCCACCGCATATAATTACAAATAAAATGTCCAATCAGTGTGATAAAAAACATAAATCACACCACCGATGTCCAAATGTCCAGATGTTTTCTGATACAAGTCAATCTTCCACAATTGTTTTATATATGACATGCTACATTCCCCTGTTATATGACAATGATATTCCAAACACCAAAACAGTAGATCCACATATATAAAATGTAGTTTCACCACACATATATATGCCTCCAAACAAAATTAAATCAAAAGAAAAGAAAGGGGCGACAGACAACCATTCACTAGAACGTGTAACTCTACATACAAAGTTGTGCAAACAAAAACTAAATATACAGAAACCTGCAACAAAGCAATGGCATACTGAATGTTCCCAAATGTTAAATCAGTTACTTGTTTCACATAGGCCAAAGTCACCTTTCAATGTGAAATGATATTCCATTTAAAATCCCAGAAGATCTCACAACTAAAATTCACCATATACATGCATGAGACAATAACCCATTCTGCAATGTTCAGCTGGAGATATAATCCTGCACAATGAAAATCTGATACAAGAGATAACACCACTGTAAAATGATTTTAATAGTTCCAAACAAACCTCTCCACCACGGCTTGTAAGGATGACCAAACAGAGTCAGTGTGAACCCAAACAGTACGATAGATTGCTGAAAAGCCATCTTCTCCGTATGCGATTCACCCAAATCACTGCAAACAAAACTGGGAAGTATACAAAGACAAAAAGTGATTGCCAGAATGTAATCCACCGCAGATGTAGATACAAACCACACTAAAAGCCAACAGTGAGGAAACAGCAGATCTCCTCAGTGGTACAACCTTCGCAAGTATGACAGATGCGCAGGCCAAAAAGTCAAATTGTACTCAAAAAAAGCAAGGCCTGCACGAGAAGTGTGGAAAGTCAGCATCCAAGTTTTATTATTAACACACCATAAGGGTAAAATCAAACACAATACCCCACTAATAATTCAGTTCAGACTGGTTTCAGCTTCAGTAACCTTCCCCAGTATAAATAACAAATAATTCAAGCATTACAATATTTTATATACAGCCTGGTCATCACCAAACATCTCTCATTGGTTAATTATAATTGGTCATTTAATCCAGTGGGAAACAACGCTCCCAACATAATGATACAATTTTTTTATTTATAGTTTAAAATGGTATGCCACTCAATTTTGTTGGTCCTATCTCTTTGTATTTTATCTATAATAGTAAATCTAAAGTGTACAGTGGTGTGTTTCAATGAATGCTTATATAAAGCATTAGAATTTCTCATAATTTATCTAGCAACATGCTTATGTTCAGTATTTTATATTGGGCAAACATCTCGACCATTACACCTACATATTACAGAACATATCAGTGATATCAGGAACAAGAAAAATTCTAATGCTTTATATAAGCATTCATTGAAACACACCACTGCACGCTTTAGATTTACTATTATAGATAAAATACAAAGAGAAAGGACCAGCAAAACTGTGTGGCATACAATTTTAAACTATAAAGAAAAAACTGGATCATTAAGTTGGGAGGGTTGTTTCCCCCTGGATTAAATGAGCAATTATAATTAACCAATGAAAGATGTGTATGTGGTGACCAGGATGTATATAAAATATTGTAATGCTTGCATTATTTGTTATTTACACTGAGGAAGGCTATTGAAGCTGAAACCGGTCTAAACTGAATTATTACTGGGGTATTGTGTTCAACTTTATCCTTATTGAGTGTTGATAAAACTTGGATTTTGACCTTCCGCAATTCTACGTGCTGGTCTTGCTTTTTTGAGTACAAATATTGATTATACAACATATTTCCTGAGGCAGTAACCTTGAGAAGAGTCTGTGCAAAGTCCATAGTGGGATAAGTAGCAATACTCTTCTCTAGGGTAGGAATTCAAGGAGAAATTACTACTGACCAAGACACCCATTTTAATTCCAGAGTAATGCATGAGCTTTTCCTGTGTTTAAAATGAAACTTCTAGAATATCTAGATACCACCCTCCCTCAAAGAGATAAACTAGCTTACTGTTTTAGCAAAACATTATGTATATGTTACGAAAGGCTATATTAGAAGGCAAAATCTATATACAACTGCTGCCATGTCATATCTTTTCTGTAAGAGGTTTACTCCAAGCGTCAACAGGATTCCCACCATCTGAATTTCCATATGGCAGTCATTCTTAAGGCATGTTATACACAGCAAAAACTAATCTGAGAAAACTTGGTGCATTTATACAGCAGTAAATAAAAATGAGCAACAGAGTCTTTCTGATCCAAAAATTACATTTTATTTCACAGAACTTGTTTAGATCTAACAAACAGTATACTTGTGCTGTATTCTTTTATTAGAACAATAAAATCAAATACAGAGGGTGTGATCTTATGAAATTACTTTGTTAAAGTGCATAATTAGAAATGCGTGAGGGTTTTAGAATACCATGAAATGACATGTTCCAAGGACAGATTAAACAGCAAATTAAAGCTGGAAGGGAGAGAGATGTTTTACTGCATAGACCTAGAGGGCTATTATCCATTGGGTTAGTGGTATTGATGGTGGAAAGGAAGAGAAGAAGCCACTTTCCTGCAAAGCAGATGCTGCAACTTATAGGCTGTGATTGACAGTTGTTTTTTGAATTTTGAAAACTGTAGAAAATGTGTCACACTTTAACAACTATTTAAACTTTTATCTAGGTTTTCATGTAAGAAAATTTGTTAAATGCCGATCTAAAGATCAGCAAGGAGGAAGTAAGGATAGCTATGAAGAGGATGAAGAACGGAAAAGCTGTTGGTCCAGATGACATACCTGTGGAAGCATGGAGGTGTTTAGGTGAAATGGCAGTGGAGTTTTTAACTAGATTATTTAATGAAATCTTGGAAAGTGAGAGGATGCCTGAGGAATGGAGAAAAAGTGTATTGGTACCGATTTTTAAGAATAAGGGTGATGTGCAGAGCTGTAGTAACTACAGAGGGATTAAACTGATCAGGTCACAGCATGAAGTTATGGGAAAGAGTAGTGGAAGCTAGGTTAAGAAGGGAGGTGATGACTAGTGATCAGCAGTATGGTTTCATGCCAGGAAAGAGCACTACAGATGCGGTTTGCTCTGAGAGTGTTGATGGAGAAGTACAGAGAAGGTCAGAAGGATTTGCATTGTGTCTTTGTGGATTTAGAGAAAACATATGACAGGGTGCCTAGAGAGGAGTTGTGGTATTATGAGGAAGTCGGGAGTGTCAGAGAAGTATGTAAGAGTAGTATAGGATATGTGGATATGTACGAGGGTAGTGTGACAGAGGTGAGGTCTGCAGTGGGAGTGACGGATGTGTTTAAGGTGGAGGTGGGATTTCATCAAGGATCAGCTCTGAGCCCTTTCTTATTTGCAGTGGTGATGGGCAGGTTGACAGATGAGATCAGACAGGAGTCCCCGTGGACAATTATGTTTGCAGATGACATTGTGATCTGTAGTGAGAGTAGGGAACAGGTGGAGGAGACCCTTGAGAGGTGGAGATATGCTCTAGAGAGAAGAGGAATGAAGGTCAGCAGGACTAAGACAGAATATATGTGTGTGAATGAGAGGAAGGATAGAGGAATGGTGAGGATGCAGGGGGTAGAGGTGGCGAAGGTGGATGAGTTTAGGTACTTGGGATCAACAGTTCAGAGTAATGGTGAGTATGGAAGAGAGGTGAAGAAGAGATTACAGGCAGGATGGAGTGGATGGAGAAGAGTGTCAGGAGTGATTTGTGACAGTCGAGTACCAGTAAGAGTGAAAGGGAAGGTCTACAAGAGGGTAGTGAGACCAGCTATGTTATATGGGTTAGAGACAGTGGCATTGACAAAAAGGCAGGAGTCAGAGCTTGACGTGGCAGAGTTGAAGATGTTAAGATTTGCAGTGGGTGTGATGAGGATGGACAGGATTAGGAATAAGTATATTAGAGGGTCAGCCCAGATTGGAAGGTTTGGAGACAAAGCCAGAGAGGCAAGATTAAATTGGTTTGGACATGTGCTGAGGAGGGATGCAGAGTATATTGGGAAAAAGATGCTAAGGATGAAGCTGCCAGGTAAAAGGAAAAGAGGGAGGCCTACGATAAGGTTTATTGATGTGGTGAGAGAGGACATGCAGGTGGTTGATGTGAGAGAGCAAGATGCAGAGGACAGAAAGAAATGGAAACAGTTGATCTGCTGTGGTGACCCCTAACGGGAGCAGCTGAAAGAAGAAGAAGAAGCTGATCTGAAGAAGTTCTATGGGGAAAAAGGTATTTTGTGAATGTGGGCACCTTCAGTAATTTAAAAGTAGTAGTTTTCAAAGGATATATAAGAAATCTGCATTGAATTTGCTAGGAATTTGAAAGTTAGCAAATTAGTTATAATTAAATTTATGTTGATTAATTAACAATCCAATTCCTATGGAAGTTTGTAAATTTAAGAATAAAATAAGGAGTTTTCTTATCTAGTGGATTTCATCTGCCCTCCCAATAGAGAGTGGTTCATTAAGTGACCATCTGCCTGCTACCACTAGTCTATATGGGTGGTCATGGATGTTCCTGTGTGACTTAGGAGTTCCAAAGAAGTTTAGAAGGTATACTTTGAGGACAGTTAAAAACGCTAGAATGTTATTGGAAACTAGTTCTTCATTCAGGCCATTGATTTTTTTATTTATGAAGTTAGATACTTCTGGAATTGTTTCCATTTTCACTTCTTTTTGTCATAAATATAATGCCAAGCCTTTTCTTGTGTTGATTATAATTATGTCTGTTTTCAGTACTCACAAACTTGAGACAGGTTAGAAGGCAAGGCAGAAAGTATCTGTATTTCTTCTTTGGTCACATAAAAAAATAGAAAAAACAATTTGTACTAGGCTTTTTTTAGCATCCTGGTCACAGCTATTCTCAAAACTTCATATAGTATGATTAAGAGCAGGGCAGAAATTGGTATTTTATCCATTTGTTTTGATTAGCCTCTTTTCTTTCTTTAAAAAAAGACTAAGGTTCAGAGACCTTTTTAAAAGTATTACTAATCTTTGGTTGCATCTTTGAGTTTATACTTGTGTGAGTTCTCTTATTTTCATGTTCTTGTCAAGAGCCTCCGTAATGGATCCAATTGTCTATTTGAGGTGTATCTAGGGTGGTTGTTGCTGCTGGATTCCAGTGTGTTGCCTCTTTTCTTTGTTTTTTCTGTGAGTAGGAGGAGTTCTTATATATTTCTTGTTAGTGGGTATTGAACTTTGGATTAGGGAGTCCTTGGTCCTCCAGGTGCACTTTTGTGCTGAGTATGTCTTCTGGCGGTCTTTGTGGAGAGTGGCTTGCTCTTTGTGTTGTGAGATGGTGCTTGTGGCTTTCTGAAATTACTCGTGATTGTTTTGGGTTGGAATGAGCTGTGGGTCTCAGTGGTCTGCTTCAGTGGTCCTTTCATGGAGTAAATCATTTGTAAATCTGGCTTGATAGGACTCTCTTGTCATTCCCTTTGTGGCTTCTTTTTTTACTTACTCATTGTGGTTTGGTCATTGGTACTAGGCAGCTATAGTTTCAAGATAATCATTGGAGTAGCTTTCATGCTCATTTCATATGGATCCTCTCATCTGTATGATTGATTCATATTTTTCATAGTCACTGTCCTCAATGAGGATATTTTTTCTTGTAGTGCTAATATTTCAATTTCCTTTTGTTCTTGTACTCATTGGTTGGAAATAAGAAGGATTTATACCAACCCTATTCCTGTATTTTCTAGTAATGAAAATGTTTTTCTTGTAGTGCTAAGAATTCCATATCCTTTTATTCCCCTATGTGCTCTGGTGGTAGGCAGGAAATATTTATACCAAGCATATTCCTGTGTTACCTAATAATCCATCCCATTTCTTTGTTAGTATATTATCAACATTGTTATAGATGTGAGTTTTTGATGCCCTGAAGTTCATACCCCTCCAAGAGTTGCACAAATAAATATCTTCTCTCATTACAGTCTAAATTTTCTTTTCCAGTTTTAGATGTTGCTTCCTTGTGTCTTCATTGCTGTTTATTTTTTTACCTTGGAAGATTAATCACTTTCACCTTTGATTAATTAGCTGTACAACGGTACCAGAATTAAATTTGTTTGGATTTTAAATTGGTATTATTGCTTTGTTGTTAGACTTCATTCCTGTGTCTGTGTTTCTAAGTTGTCATGTTCCTTCAGGCAAGGTTATGTAAAGTATATATATATATATATATATATATATCTATATAGCTATACATCTATATAGATATAGATATATAGATAAATATTAACAAAGCTTTCTGGTCTATTTTAGGCCTTTTAATACATCAATAGCACATCAGGTACCTAGTTATCACTCAGGACATAAGCTAAACAGAGACAAACTTTGCATCTTTCTAGAAGCATAAATAAACAAGAGCCATGGAATCATTCTGATTCCCAACAAATGTATTGTAAAAGAACCTACTACTTATGCAGTTTAATTAAAACAATAATGGAAGTAGCAAGTAAATAGATAGGTACTTTCATCATTATTTTACAAGACTTCTTCATATTTAATAAACAGTGCTCTCATGTTCTAGTTTATAGTTTTTCTGGAACAATAAGATGAACCTTAGACTGCAAGGTCTGATGAAACAACTTAGATTCCCATTGGTGCTAGAGTAAATTTTCTATTTGCATAATTCTGAATCCTGGAGAACCATTTTAAAAGTAAACTGAACCTGGGAGGAAGAGAGATGAGTGGTCAGCATGCCTGCCTGGAGTAAATTTTTTCATACAATACAGCTTGTCATTGGCAGCTAACTGATTTTGAATTTTGGAAAAATGGGAACTGTCATACTTGGTAAATTACTACTTTTTACTAAATTGAAGGTGCCCTGGGTTGGAATTACTAAAGACCTAATAGATAAAATTATTTTGTTCCACTGTATGGAGCATCTTCAGGTCATTGCATTTTCTTCCATGAACAATCAGATAAAAAAATTAAAAAAAAGCTTCTCTGTTGATCTGGATATAACTACTAAAGTTGCACAGAATCTGCAAGTTCATTTGTTTTTTTTTTTTTTTTGTAAGCAGAGAAGTAATTTCTGTGCTATTTCACTTGTACAGAACATGTGCAGTGCTCTAGAGTAGTGACATGGCAAAATAAGTTTAACTCAAAGTTAAAACAGTCCCTACAAGTACGGCAACTGCATGGCTCCAAACAACTCATAGCAATACAAAACACAGGGAAGACAGCAGACTGTAGCATTCAGTATTTAATCAATACTATCTCAAAAGCATAGCAAAAAGAAGACAAAACAGACTGGTTTGGGCTGTAAAAATTACTTAGCCTTCACCAGTGCAATAAAAAAATAAAACCTATGTCTCCTTTTAAATACAACCACTAGGTGAGGCTCTAAATTAGTTAATTAATCCACAGTCCTAATTAAAGGTGCTCATTAAGTAATGGTGAAAAGAGCCCCCCCCCCAATTTAATGATCCATTTCTTTTCTTTGCTGTTCAGATTTTTATGTCATCCTGCTTTGTTTGACCTATTGCCAGTGATTCTGTATATCACAGTAAAACTAAAAAATGCATTGTTGTATACCTGAGTGTGCTTATATAAACCATTGGTACATTTCTTATGCCTCATGTCGCTATAATGTTTCAAAATTCAGAATTTGAGTGGTCTAGACGTTTGTCTCACACAAAATGCAGAACAGGTACAGGTAGCCAATCACCCAGTCCATCTGATAGTTTGCAAAAAAAGAAATGTCAAAAACTTGACCAGTATTTTTGCTACTGAACTGGCTTGTTTTCATAACCCTTCTGCAGTGGGTACAATGACCACAAGGAAAACATCCTTTAAGCTGATCCCCCATGAGAGTAGTTTGACTGGAATCACCCTTATTTCTCCAACCATGTTTATAATGACTCAAAAATAAACTCAGATTTGTACCCCTTCTGAAAGAGAAATGAGATCTATCAAGCAAAAAATCAAAAAGTTTGGCATCTGCTAGAAGGATGTTCCAGTGTCTACAGACACTGTTGAGTAAAACATTAGTGTTCCTTCCATAAGTAGTGATTAAACAAAGGGTAGATTCCTTCTCCAGTGTCTTGTCCTTATATTTCAAGAGGTCTTTCCTGTCATGTGTAGCAACCCAATTTCTGGCCTCGTAAATGTTCTCCATTTTGTATCTCCTATTCCTGAATCTCATGGTTAGATTCTCCTTGTAAAGTCATAGGTAGCATCATTTGAGCAAATTCACTTGATACATAGGAATTGTGATTTTGGAATATTTCTGCATATGTGTGGAGGATGAAAGCTGGAAGCATGGAGCAGGGAGTTGTATTGGGGTATTTAAGATACACCTCAGATGTCAATGTTTGGTCACTATTCCTGGTTATTAATACATATAGAAAGGTGATACTGTTGGTGTTATAATTAGCTGTAAATTGTATATCCCATTTATTATCATCTAAGTAACCAACAAATTCCATAAGGTATTCAGAATCAGATCTCCATACTAACCAGCAGTAATCTAGATATCTTCTCCAGATATCAATCTCATCTAAATATAGGTTATGTGTATCATCATAGATGAGTTGTTCCTCAAGGTGGGTCATGAAGAGATCAACATATATGGGAGCAAAAGAAGCTCCTATAGCCATGCCTTGAATTTGCAAAAAGCATTTATTCTGATAATAGAATACGTTCTTAGTTAGAATGTGTTCAGCAAGGCAGAGTAAGAAGGTGTTAAAGCCGGTTGGTATAATTCTGACTTGTATAACCAATATTCTAATGCTTCCAGGCTTGTCCAGTGGGGAATGTTAGTATACAATGAGGAGACATCTAGGGTACAGAGTAACCACCCTGGCTCAAACTGCATTTCAGAGATAATCTGAAGGAATTTTGTGGTATCCTGAATACACACCCTAACCCATTTCAATAATGGTTTAAGATATTGTGTGAGAAATTGGGAAAGTGGTTCTGTAATAGAGCCCCTACCTGAGACTATGGGTCTGCCGGGTGAATTTTGAAGGTTCTTGTGGATTTTGAGGAGGACGTAGATGTACTGATTCAAAGGGTCTGACACCGTGAGATTATGTAAAGTGGTGTCCATGATGATTCCCTCATTCCTGGCTGAGACTAAAAAACGGTCAATTTGTTTTTTGAAACCAGGAGTTGGATCCAATGTCATATGTGTATAATGGCCATCAGTAAGCTGTCTCTTGGCATCTATATTGTATTGGCTCCAATCCTGGACAACCACCGCCCCACCCTTATCTGCTGGTAATATAGCCAAATTATGATTGTTTTCCAATTCCTGGATAGACTCCAGTTCAATCCTTGAGAGGTTATTCGATTTGGCTCAGAACTCTCTAGAATGAAAATGCAGATCTTTGAGAATACAATTCTGAAATATAAGGACATTATGATGCATTGGTGGTGTAAAGTTGGATTTGTGGTATCTGAAGCCATCCTGCGATTCAGGATTAGGAGCTTTCTGGAAAAAAATGTCTTAAGTTAACTAATCTATAAAATGGGGTAATATCTTGTACAAAAGTATCCTCAAAAACATAGAAGCCAAGTATAAATGTAAGACCTTTATTCAAGACTTTAACTTGGGTGGGTGACAGAGAGGTAGATGAAATGTTCAATACATTATTGTTGTGGTCTACTTCTGAACCATCAGTCTCAACAGTCCCTCCATATAATCTACCTTTAGGGTGTTTCCTACCTCCCCTCCTTTGTCTATCCCTAAAGGGACCTGTGTGTTACTTCTTTTAGATCCAGGGGAATCTGAGGCATGCTGTGCATCAGGTTCCAAACCTGATGAGGACTCACCCAAGGTGTCATAACTTGATGAGGAAGGTTTCTTTAAAATAGACCTGGGCTGTTTCCTTTTGGTAACCTTTCTGTTAGTTTGTTCAAACCTGACATGCTTATTGTTGGAAAATGGATGTTCACTCTCATAGTCAGTTAGGTCCCTATGGAACTTCCTCATTTTTTCTATCTTTCAGTTGTTGTTCCAAATTTAAAAGATCCTGACTAAGTTTCTTAAGGCCAGTGTTATAGGACTGTTGTTCTTCAAATTTCTTAATATCTTCACACATTTGGGTGATTTCCATTATATCCTTATCAATAGTTCTCTCATAATGGGCAGCTATAATTTCCACAAAGTTCAAGGAAGCTCTTTGTTGAGCCGAAGCCCATTATTCTGTTAGTGTTGTGTCAATGTTATTCACTAATGGCTGAATATATGTACCCTAAGGCCCCTTGGTGAAATGCCTTTGGTTAAGTAAGCCTTAAAGAGCTTTGAATGCCATACATTGGTCCATAGGGACCTCATGCTTTTATTTAATTTAAGAAATTGTGCCCATATGTACTGTCCCCTTGTAAATCCTCCGACCCATTATTCTGACTACTTATATTGCCACAACCAAAAGTAGGGATACCGAAAGTACATAAAGATTTAGAAGACCCCCCCCTTTTCGACCTGTTATTGCTGGCAATAAAGCCAAAGCTTTTCCATTTGGCAAAGTAATAGATACATGGCTGAAGCCTATATACAAAAAGATATCTCACATTGTCATTGACTCATGGAATTTTTTGAGTCGGTTAACTCTTGAAATGTGCAAAGAAGGGTAACATTTGTAACATTTGATGTAGTAGATCTTTTTAGGTGTATTCCCGAAGAGGATGGGATGAAAAGATTCAGGAACAGTATACAAAATTATGTTGAATTTTCATGGGATAGAGAACTGTTAACATTGGAGTTTATGGAAATTGTATTAAAGCACAATTACATTTTTTACAAAGGTGAATATTATAGGCAATGTAATAGTTTAGGAATGGGTGCAGCAAGCGCACCTATTTTTTGCCAATTTAGTCCTGTTAAATTGGGAGGAAGAATGTGTATTTAAATGTAAATGGTACAGTTATATAAGCTGTTATGTCAGGTTTTTGGACAACGTTTTTATTCTGTGGAATGGTTCTATGAATGAATTAGAATTGTTTTTCAATTATTTAAATTCATCTTGTGACTACTTGAAGTTCACACACAACTATGATAAAAAAGGTATTTCATATCTTGATACATACATTTCCATGGGAAATGGACATTTGTTCGAAAATACAAAGAAAAAACACCTTCAGTAATGCACATTTACAATATTCTAGTTGCCACCCCTACAGTCAAAAGGCTAGTATTATAAAGGGTCAATGTATCAGAGCAGCTAGAATGACTTCTGACTTTAGTGATATGGTCAATGAACTAGATTATATAGGTAGTATGTTCAGTAAACAAGGATACCCTACTAATTTCATTGAGAATACTATCAAATATATAAAGGAAGAGTGGGGTAAAAAATATAAACCCCTACTAGGCACTGGGTCTAGTGAATCTACGACCACGAAGAGTAATACTATTAATAATCCAAATAACATGTTTCAATGGGCATGTACACTTCAATATGGTACATATTCCAAAGATATTCAAAATATAATTACAGAAAATTGGAATATCATGAAAACAGATGGGAATATTTACACCTTATTAGGTGAGCACCCTGTATTTGTACATAAAACAGGATTTAATATTAAGAATAAATTTTGAGAGGAGGGTAAATATCAGTAAATATATTAAAAACGTGGGGGGTACTCACAAATGTGGACAATGTAATCAATGTTTTGCCATTATGGAAGACACCACTTTAATATTGGAAGATATTAATCAAACTTTAATAAGATTTCAGAAAGGAAATTGTCGTACACAACATGTGATTTATTTAGCCAAATGTACAAACTGTTCTTAGTTTTATGTTGGCAAAACTGACAGATGTCTAAGGAATAGAATATATGATCATTATTATTGCATTAGAAAAAAAGATTTTACTCATGCATTATATAGACATCTTGTCAAAAGTCCTTGTAAAATGTTTAAGTTTGCTATTTTAGAACATAATGGCAGTAGCGTTGTTACCTCATAGCAAGAGGTTCTCCCGTTCGATTCTCGGCTGGGCTTGGGAGTGCCTTCTGTGTGGAGTCTGCATGTCCTCCCCATGGTTGGGTAGCATTCGAAAGACCTGCGTGTGTAAATGAGCGTGCCTTCATTGAAGGTTGAGCGTCGAGCTGGCACCTCGGCATTTCATAAAAATCTACTGCCAATCATTAGCGGACCGGAGTTCCACTGTGGCGACCCCTTACCGGGAAAAGCTGAAAGACAAACAGCAAACATACTAATCAACCCCAGGGGTGGTAATATTAGGAAAAACTTAGGGGAAAGAGAAATCAAATGGCAAATTTTATTGAATGCCACTGTACACCCAGGGATAAATGACAGCATATCTATTAAGCCTATTTTAGAACTAAAGGCATAATTTGTATATATATTTAGAATATGTATAAATTGTATTGTATAAAGTATTTATTTTTTAACTTTGTGTATGGTTATGTAATATTGTTTTATCTGTTAGGGACCTTATACAGTATTAGGGTTGTCACATAATACATTTTACTATACGAAAAGATGATTTTTAACAGAACGAACAGTGCACTTTAAGGGATTTGTATATGCTAATTAGGATTTAATTGATTTATCATACAAAGTGTTTGGTTTTATGATGATATTTAACCCAGGATGTAATTCAAGATCAAGTTCTGAAGACGTCTATAATGTTAGATGAAAGCGCTTAACCGTATGAAATCATTTTTCAATAAAGTGTGTTATTTTAGAGATATTCATGGAGTTTTCTTGGGATCCAGCCACCCAGCACAGCGGATTATAGTGTGTGGATTTTACTAGTTGTTTTTAGCTGGTTACAATTTAATTGTTTGTTGTCTACAGGTGTTATGGATTCCCTTGATGAACTTCCATCTATATTTTCACCTGGGAGGAGAGACGAGATCCAGAAAATGCAGTCGGAGATGGCAATTATCAAGGGTGAGCTTACATGGCTCATAGAACTCATTAGTCAGCCTGAGGGGAGGAACAATGGAATGCAAAGTGTGATGTCATTGTGTACATTAAGTGGAAGCAAAGGTTTGAATTCCATCCCCAATGGCCAAGAAGATGGCAGCGTATGTGATATCGGACCATCTCATGGATCCACTGGAGTTAATAATATTCACCTTCGCTACATGGCTGAAGGAGTATGAGGGGAAGACAATGGATCGGAGGATGAGTTTAACATTTCTGGAGCCAAGCCAAAGTGGACGGTTCCTAAAAAAAACGTATTCAGTTGTCGGACAGCCTACAGTTACAGGTACTGTTAACCCCCAGTCTTACAATTCTTTTAAAGAGATGAAAGACAAGGACATGCGACAAGAAATAGATTATTTTTTAAGTGTAATTTTGACTTTGATAATTACAGTTACAAGGCAAAGACTGGAATTAATGTAACCACTGATAAAGGGAATAACAAGACTTTAAAAGATCTAATTTACGACTTTGGCAAAAAGTTAGGCACAGTGAAAAGCCTGCAGTTAGACAACATGTATCTTAAAAGATGCTTAGAACTGAAAATCATACCCATGGGCTTAAGGTTTTTTAAACAGCCTGTGGGAGTTGATATGGATGAAACTAACATACAGGAATGTAATTTTTTTTTGATAATTTTGGATATAGTTTCATGGAATTTATTATAAAATGCAATGATAAAAAATGATGTGTATTCATGTCAGAAATAGAGCATTTAAATGAGGTTATTACAAATGACTTATTCACTGAATGGGAAAGTTTTTTTCATACACAATATGAATGGGTTGACAAAAACTGTAAAAAACAGTTTGACAGGAAATGTAAGAAATTAAACAGAGATATGGATCAATATGAGAAACAACAGGCCTACAGGTGGGATAATTACAATGAAATTAAGGACCAGGCACCTAATGGACAGGGTAGCTATGATCAGGGTGTAGATGGATATTGGGAATAAGAGATATAATAGATGGGATAATAATAATAGAAATTTTTTTAGGGAAGAAGAGACATGTATGACAGGAACAGGAAACAAAATGAGCTCCAGCACACAGGAATTGGAGAGAAACAACCCACAAAGTGAATTGGAAAAATCAGAACAGAAAGAATTGGACAATGAGTTAAATATAGTCAAACACAATAACAGACACTTCAGTTTAGGAGATTTTAGTATTTTTAATTATACTGATTTTAAAATAGAGAAGGAACACTTCTCTTTGTTTTCTAGGGGAATGAAATATGTCTCCAATACGAATTTAGATATTACTGATTACATTGTGGAATTCAAACAATATATGCAAAAGCTTAATTTGGCCTTATACTTCCAAGATAACAGTGGTGAAATAATTAAAAAAAATTTAAGAAGGTAAGCATTTTTACCCCCCCTATGAATAGTACCCTAGCTACCTTTGAGAAAGTAGTAACAGATGAGTTATACAAATTTCAGAACAAGTGTAAGAATAAGAAAATGAGATATAATTTAAGCAAAAAAGAATTCCAAATTCTGAAACACATACAGGAAAACCACCAAATCTGGGTCATGAAACCAGATAAAGGTGGTGGTGTAGTGTTATACGACACACAAGAATATATTAACAAAATGCATACCATTTTACTCAATTCAGGGAACTATGAAGTTTCATCACTGAATGAAGTGAATATAGGACATCATAAAATTGATTTATATTTAGAAGAATTTCTTTTGGATGATAGAATAGATTCTGAATTGTACAACTATTTAAGTGTGAATTACCCAGTATTAGCTACCATTGTAAGGATACCAAAAGTACATAAAGATTTAGAAGACCCCCCCCCCTTTTTGACCTATTATTTCTGGCAATAAAGCCAAAGCTTTTCCATTTGGTAAAGTAATAGATACATGGCTGAAGCCTATATACAAAAAGATATCTCACATTGTCATTGACTCATGGGATTTTTTTGAGTCAGTTAACTCTTGACATGTGCAAAGAAGGGGTAACATTTGTAACAACTGATGTAGTAGATCTTTTTAGGTGTATTCCCGAAGAGGATGGGATGAAAAGATTCAGGAACAGTATACAAAATTATGCCGAATTTTCATGGGATAGAGTACTGTTAACATTGGAGTTTATGGAAATTGTATTATTATATTTTTTATGAAGGTGAATATTATAGGCAATGTAATGGTGTAGCAATGGGTGCAGCAAGCGCACCTATTTTTTGCCAATTTAGTCCTGTTAAATTGGGAGGAAGAATGTGTATTTAAATGTAAATGGTACAGTTATATAAGCTGTTATGTCACGTTTTTGGACGACTTTTCTATTCTGTGGAATGGTTCTATGAATTAATTAGAATTGTTTTTCAATTATTTAAATTCATCTTGTGACTACTTGAAGTTCACACACAACTATGATAAAAAGGGTATTTCTTATCTTGATACATATATTTCCATGGAAAATGGTCGGTTTTGTTCCAAAATACATGGAAAATACACCTTCAGTAATGCATATTTACAAAATTCTAGTTGCCACCCCTACAGTCAAAAGGCTAGTATTATAAAGGGTCACTGTATCAGAGCAGCTAGAATGACTTCTGACTTTAATGATATGGTCAATGAACTAGATTATATAGGTAGTATGTTCAGTAAACGGGGATGCCCTACTAATTTCATTGAGAATACTATCAAATATATAAAGGAAGAGTGGGGTAAAAAATATAAACCCCTACTAGGCACTGGGTCTAGTGAATCTACGACCATGAAGAGTAATACTATTAATAATCCAAATAACATGTTTCAACGGGCATGTATACTTCAGTATGGTACATATTCCAAAGATATTCAAAATATAATTACAGAAAATTGGAATATCATGAAAACAGATGAGAATATTTACACCTTATTAGGTGAGCACCCTGTATTTGTACATAAAACAGGATTTAATCTTAAGAATAAATTTGAGAGGAGGGTAAATATCAGTAAATATACTAAAAAGTGGGGAGTACTCACAAATGTGGACAATGTAATCAATGTTTTGTCATTATGGAAGACACCACTTTAATACTGGAAGATATTAATCAAACTTTAATAAGATTTCAGAAAGGAAATTGTCGTACACAACATGTGATTTATTTAGCCAAATGTACAAACTGTTCTTGTTTTTATGTTGGCAAAACTGACAGATGTCTAAGGAATAGAATATATGATCATTATTATTGCATTAGAAAAAAAGATTTTACTAATGCATTATATAAACATCTTGTCAAAAGTCCTTGTTGTGAAATGTTTAAGTTTGCTATTTTAGAACATATACTAGTCAACTCCAGGGGTGGTAATATTATGAAAAAATTAAGGGGAAAGAGAAACCAAATGGCAAATTTTATTGAATGCCACTGTACACCCAGGGATAAATGACAGTATATCTATTAAGCCTATTTTAGAACTAAAGGCATAATTTGTATATATATTTAGAATATGTATGAATTGTATTGTATAAAGTATTTATTTTTTAACTATGTGTATGGTTATGTAATATTGTTTTATCTATTAGGGACCTTATACAGTATTAGGGTTGTCACATAATACATTTTACTATACAAAAAGGATGATTTTTAACAGAACGCACAGTGCACTTTAAGGGATTTATATCTGCTAATTAGGAATTAATTGATTTTTCATACAAAGTGTTTGGTTTTATGATGATATTTAACCCAGGATGTAATTCAAGATCATGTTCTGAAGAAGTCTATAATGTTAGATGAAAGCGCTTAACCGTATTACATGATTTTTCTATAAAGTGTGTTATTTTAGAGATATTCGTGGAGTTTTCTTGGGACCCAGCCACCCAGCACAGTGGATTATATTGTGTGGATTTGACTAGTTGTTTTTCGCTGGTTACAATTTAATTGTTTCTTATCAATAGTTCTCTCATAATGGGCAGCTAGAATTTCCACAAAGTTCATGGAAGCTCTTTGTTGAGCCGAAGCCCATTATTCTGTTAGTATTGTGTCAATGTTATTCACTAATGGCTGAATATATGTACCCTAAGACCCCTTGGTGAAATGCCTTTGGTTAAGTAAGCCTTAAAGAGCTTTGAATGCCATACATTGGTCTGTAGGGACCTCATGCTTTTATTTAATTTAAGAAATTATGCCTCACATGTACTGTCCACTTGTAAATCCTCTGACCCATTATTCTGACTACTTATATTACCAAGACCAAAAATGGCCAGATTGTCCTGGTCTGAGGATAGACCCCGGAATCTTTTTTAAAGTTTTTTGTCTATCCTTCTAGCATGTCGAGGGATCAGTTGCTAGTGTCCTCTCCTGCTCAGCTGGTGAACCTGGGAATATTGAGGCAATGTTACAATTGCCTCATGTACACAGACAACCCTCTCCTCCTCCCACAAAACACAAATACATGCGAGAGATGCAACTATACGGCCAAACTGGAGGCTGAGCTCTCTCAACATAGGACTGGCAAGACCAGTCAGGAGGAGAAGGTTACCACACACACTATAGACCCAGTCTCACATAGTACCATTACAACCTCAAATCATACACATAAACACACAAAGACATACTCGGAGGCTCTGATCAAAAATCTACCAAAACAGCAGAGGCCACCAAAGCAGACACCCAAACAACCACCACCTCAGAACACAACACCTGCAACACATAGACCTCACAGTCAGAGTGTCAAACAGTCACAGCCCTTAAGGCCAAACACAATGCCAGACACACTAGTCATTGGTGACTCCATAGTCAGACACACTGACGTCCCGCTCACCAGACTGAGTAAGGAGAAGGTCACAGTAAGCTGTCTGTCCGGCGCTGGAATCCGCCACATAACGCAAGCACTCAGGTCTCTCAACAGCAGGTACAAATATGACTCAGTCATTGTCCACGCTGGTGTAAACGACCTGAGACGTACCTCCTTGGACTACATGAAAGAGACATTGAGGAGCTCTCTGATTATGTAGCCCAGGCAGGTATGACCCTGACCTTGAGCAGTATCCTACCTTCACCAAGAATGATGCCACAATACAAAGATAAGATGATCAGCTTTAACAATTGGCTTAAACACTGGTGTCATTCAAAGGGGATCCAGTATCTGTCTGCCTGGGATGACATGCTGGACAAGCCACGCTGCTTCGCAAGGGATGGCTTGCACCTGTCACCCTGGGATTTCGGATATTGGCAAAGGCTCTTGCCACCCCATAGTGCCTTTTTTAGGCAAGGCTCAAATTCTAAACCTACCACCCTAGAACACAAAAAAGGAAAAAAACTAAGGGTAATGCTGCTCAATGCCAGAAGTCTAAATCTCAAAATGCACGCACTCAAGGCCCTTCTCAGTATGGAGAACATCGATGTCTGTGCTGTGACAGAAACCTGGTTCAAGGCTCCTGAGAGCACCCCAGCTATCAGGTTTTACCTCATATCATGCTCCGCCCCAAAATCCGGACAATACCAAGAAAGGAGGAGGGGTATCCATATTCATCAAGGACACCCACACCTCAAGACTGGTGGCAACGCATGATGCATCGAAGACCATCCAGGTGCAATTAACCGTAGGCAAGACTGCTCTGCAAATTGTAGCATGTTACAGGCCACCCTCACAAACTCAGGAACCTCACATGGCCTTCCTGAAAACACTAGAGGGATAAATGTATCACCAAACACCATCATACTAGGTGACTTCAATTACCCTAATATAGACTGGGAACACTACTCAAGCCCAAACACCCTAGCCCAAAAGTTCCTGGAATTCATAAACTCAAATGCCATGGAACAACTAGTCACCATCCCCACAAGAGGAGATAACATACTTGATCTCATCATCACGAACATGGGAGCACAATGTTCAACACCGGAAGTATACCCCTCACTGGTGAGATCAGATCACAAACTAATCTCGCTGGAGGTCCTCATCCCACCCCCACCTGAAATAAAAAAGACCACAGTAAAGAACTTCTCAAAAGCCGACTTCACACTTCTAAAGACTAGTGTGGTCTCCTTTAAGGCCCCCGAATCGGCGGAAAACAGTACTCAAACCGCTGAATCACTTACAAATGCCTTCTACCAGCACCTGCAGGACTGCATGGATAAGGCAATCCCAAGCAAAACAAAGACTCTTTGTACCAAAGGCAAGCGTCCAGTCTGGTGGACCCCAGCCATAAACAAACTCTACAACAAAAGGAGGAAGCTACTACAAGATAGAGCAAAATCCTTAAAAGGTAAGACACCCTTGATCACTATAAGTAAAAACTAAGAGCTCTCATAAAATCATCCAAAGCAAATTTGAGAGAAAAATAGCTAAAGACTCAAAAGACAATCATAAGGCCTTCTTTAGCTATGTTAGAAACCTAGGAGGAAACTCCCAGATATGCTCAGAACTAGTTCAAAATGATGTGAAGATTACTGATCCTACAGACATTGCCAACATACTGGCTGACAGGTTCAGTGCAAACTTCTCCCCCCCAAAAGGAGAGATATCTATACCAAACGATTGCAGCCCCGCAAACATCTCCAGCGCCCAAGTGAGAACTGCTCTCTCCAAAGCAAAAAACACAGCATCCATGGGACCTGATGGTGTCCCCGGCTGTGTGCTCCATGAACTCAATGAGGAATTAAACCCACAGCTAGGACAGCTGTTTAATCAAAGTCTTACCTCTGGATACGCACCCAGGAGTGGCGCACTGCAACTGTGGTCCCACTTCACAAAGGCGGTGCCTCCACCGACCCTGGAAATTACCGCCCATTAGCTTGACAAGCCTTATCTGCAAAGCCATGGAGAGGATCATAATGGACCTCATAAATAAAGACATAGGAATTTGCAGACTTTGGATCCAACCCAGTTTGGCTTTGTCAAAGGCAGATCATGCCTTTTAAACTTGGTTGACTTTTGAAACAGTCACCAAAGCCATTGATGAGGAAAGGCAGTCCATACAGCCTACCTCGATCTGGCTAAGGCCTTCGATACAATACCCCACTCGGGTATCATTGAAAAACTCATCAGCTTAAATGTTAACCCATACATCACAAGATGGGTTGCAAACTGGCTGAGTGACAGAACCCACAGGGTCAGAGTTGCTGGCGCCATGTCAGACTCAAAGCCTGTCACAAGTGGTGTCCCACAGGGCTCAGTCCTGGGCCCACTCTTGTTTGGCATCTACTTTTCCAAGTACAAGCAAACATAGGAGGGTTATGGCTGACAAAGTTTGCAGATGACTGCAAACTGGGCCATAGTAGAAAACACATCTGACACAGATATCCTTCAGAAGGGTCTCACAGAAGCGGATAACTGGTGCCAGAGCCACGGCCTAAAGTTAAATGCCAAAAATGCATAGTCATACCCTTCGGGAAAAACAAGGTTACCCCTAGCTACCAAATAGGTGGCAATCCACTGAGCACAGAAGAAGTTATCAGGGACCTGGGGACCCAGGTTGATAGTAGTCTGTCATTCGACACCCATGTAGCTAAAGTAGTCAGGAAGACCTTCTACATTGCCCACCTTATCATGAAGGGATTCTCATCTAGATCAAGGGAGGTCATAGTCTCCCTTTACTCATCACTCATCAGACCAATGATTGAGTACAATGCCCCATTCGAATGTATCTGACCCGACACTTGCAGCAGCTGGAGAGGCCACAAAAGTTCCTCACCAAAAGGATAAAGGGTCTCAAAAATCTGTCCTATGCTGCCCGACTGAAAGAACTCCAGCTCTATTCAGTCGCTTACCGCTTGCTCAGAGGTGACCTTTGCCTAACATACAAGGCCATGTCAAACCCAGATTTGATGAATATGCTTCACCTCAAAAATCTAGATCCATCAGAGCCACAAGGCGGAGACTTAAACCTCGACACGGCTATTAATAGGACGTGCTGGAGGGATAGATTCATCACCCAAAGACTCCCTATGCTGTGGAACAAAATCCCGGTACATGTGAGGCAGAGCACCTCGCTGGCCTTGTTCAAGAGAAATCTTGACCAATGGATGGGAGATCGCAGATATACCCCAGGGATTACCTCAGTGTCACTGCTCGACAGAGGCACAGCAAAATAATGGGTATAGTTCCCCATACTAAAGGGGTGGCGTAAGCCACAAAACAATGGGCTAGGCTTGTAAATGCCCTCGGGCAGATAGCCTAGTATGAACCTATGAACCTATGAACAGATTGGTTAAATCCATTGGTGGTCAGTAAATTAGTGGAATGACTACTTTTTAAGACCATATCTGCCCTCTTTGGAGATATAGATATAGGAAATATACAAAAAGTCAAGGAGAATGTCCCCCAAAATAAAGCAACCAAAACTCTAGGCTTGATCCAAAACAAATTCCAAAGCAAAGAGCAAAAGATATTGTTGCAAAAATTATTGGCAAATAAGTTCAATATATATCTCTCTCACAGCCAAATAGGAAAATCCGCAGCAATGCTATGTTCATATAACTTCCAAATAATAATATTGAAGCGATTAGTCATATATGGACCATATTAACCCCTGCTGTTCAGTCCCTTGACTGCAAATATCAATTGTTTATAAGCAGTGCTAAATCCATATAGCCATAAGCTCTACTTTGAAAGCTAAAATGAACCATCATAGCCCTTGCTGATATTAGATGTTAGATACAACATCCAGAGTGATAGATATTGGTTATATTTTTGCAGAACCATTGTATTGATTCCAAGACTGATCCAAAGGTTAACTTTTCAGTGAGGCCCAATAGGGTCAGTATTCATATTCATTAAAACCCATATTATAACTGAACTCACCAATGGAAATATACCTCATGTCAGGGTTAGTTTATTCCTGAAAATTATATGTAATATCTCCTTATTTACTGATTAGTACACTCCCACAGGATCGGATTTCTTTATTCCTGTAGGGAACCCCCCCACAAGCAACATTATATAATGTCCAAATAGTGTAGCACAAATCAGTTCCCAACTGGTATGAAAATGTAACAAATTTGTGTCCCTAAATAACCTTTCCTGCTGTATAGTTTGCCCCCATACTATTGGGTTCACTAAGCCCAATGCATAATGCTGTAGTAATGCAGGAAAGTATAATTTCAGCCTAAGGAGCTAGCATGAAGTTTAACACCAAACAATGCAGTGTACCTGCCTTGTGAAAATGGGTCTTTCCTACTGCTTACCATATAAATGGAGACCCACTTATGCAGTTATTGAAGAAGGTATCTAGATATCTAATGATTCTGATAATCTTATCTTTCAACTATCATGTATCAGTTGTAGTAGAGAAAGCCTTCCATCTTATTTACAAAAGTTATATTCTTCAGTTCCAGGGATGCCATAATTCCTTTCTAATCTTTGTTCATTAGGCTAATCATAAAGGATTAGGAGTGGTTCACAGATGCTAACTACAGTATGTGTTCAAGACATGGATGCCAAGAAATTCACCTTGACAGCAAAGTAGATAATTACAAGCTAGGGGTTATCATCAACTCCTCTGCAGACACTAGCATTCTAAGAGAAGATCTATTTCTGACTAACAAATGGTGCCAAAGCCATGGTCTTAAACTCAATGCTAAGAAATATATGGTTGTATCCTTTGGGAAGTCAACCATCCCGGCTAATTACCATGTTGATAATTGATCCAGTGGTCAGGGATCTGGGTACTTAAGTAGACAGTAGCCTTACCTTTGATCATCATGTGGCCACAGTGGTGAGAAAATCCTTTAATGTTGTGTAACTTGTAAGTAAGGGAATGGCATCTAGGTCCAAAGAGGTCATTATCCCATTGTACTCCGCCCTTAGACCAGTCAGAGACTACAATGCTCCCTTTGGTATGCACCTAACCAGGCATATACAGCAATTAGCAGAAACACAGAGGTTCCTTACAAAAAGAATACAAGGAGTAAGAACCCTGCCTTATACAAAGCTCCTTAATACCCTTTTCCTCTACTCAGTCTCCTATAGATTTCTCAAGGATGATCTATGCCTGGCTTACAAGGCCTCCACAAACCCCACACTTATGAATCTCCTATCTATTCATAAGTCAAATAGTACCAGAAATACAAGGTCTAGGAACCTGAATTTTGTCTGTGACTTTATTTATTTTACATTTGTTAACCGGGGGTGTCTGATTGAGCAGAAAAGGCCCTTTTTCAGCAGAGGCCTGGGGGAGAAAAGCTCCACATAGAAAAATTACAGATACATTTAGATATGATCAGTATACACACAAATTACAATAGACATGATTTTATAGTGGTATGCAGCACATCAACAGTTACAGTGGAGAGAACAAACACAAAAAATTAATTTAAAAATAAAGGTACTTAATAGATTTGTGGTGTACAGCTGAAATTTGGAACATAGGTAGAATACATACATAGTACATAGGTACAGTACATACATTGTAGATTAGGCAATGTTTGTGGGAATAATTTTCAATCTTAATCAAGTACTCTAGGTTTAGTATGTGTACCTTATCCACTTTCACTAGCCTGGGGAGCAATCGTGGCACTGCCAACTTTGCTTGAGATGTTGCATGATGAGGTCTTTAAAGGAGGCTTTGGATGATGTGTTTTTAATGCTAGTGGGGAGTTCCATTTTTTAGCCAATGAACTACTATATAGTGCATCTCCAAAGCTATTGTAGCTGTTGGTGACTTCTAGTAGTAGTTTGCTTGATGATCTAAGAGACCTTTTGGCTGAGTGATGTTGTACTAGGTTTTTGAGGGCAGGACACGTATTGGGGAGGTAATAGATAGAATGACAGAGGCAGAGCTGATTGTAGGTTAGGAGGTTTGGCAGTTCAAGCCAGTGGAGCTGTCTCAAAGCAGTACATTGATGAGTTCTATATGAGCAATTTGCAGCAAAGCGGGAAATTCTGTTATAGCAGGATTCCATTTTGCTTAGTTCAGTTTTGTTGAGATTAGTCAGAATGGGAGATGCATAGGCTAGGATGGATAGAAGTTGGGAGAGAGCAATGGCTGATCTTGTGTTGTTGGTAAGAAAAGGTTTGATATGGCAGAGTGATCCCAGTTTGGCATGTACTTTTTTAATAGTTAAGTTGAGATGACTATCAAATTTTAGATGGGAGTCTATGGTTATTCCCAATAGCTTAGCCTGTGCCACTGGAGTGATTGGAGTAGCATTTGTGGAGTAGATAGTGAATTGACTGTTATCAGTGTTTTTGTTAGAACTGGTTATAATCATAAGCTGAGTTTTATTTGGATTGAGGATAAGTTGGGCTTTGGTTAGGTAGTTTTCAACGTCAGAGAATGCTAGCTGATTTGTTTGCAGGAAGGTGGGAATGTTTTGTGCAGCACAGATTAAGGTAGTGTCATCTGCATACTGAATGATAGATGCATGCTGTGTGGAGGTATGGAGGTCATTTGTGAAGATTGTGAATAGTAGTGGTCCTAAGATAGAACCCTGTGGGACTCCTATAGTTATGGGCAGCTGAGGAGAGAGAGAATTTTCCCATTTCACAGCTTGGTACCTGTCAGTTAAGTAGCTTTGGAACCAGGTAAGAGTGGAATTTGATAGGTGATATTGGTTTAGTTTGTTTAGCAGGATTTGGTGCGAGACTGCATCAAATGCTTTGGACATATCCAAAAAAAGAGTTGACACCTGCAGGCCTTCACTTTTGAGACTGTTTACTGTGTCTGTGAAGCAGAGGAGGGCTGTAGTGGTACTATGGGCAGGTCTGAAACCATGCTGAGTAGGTGACAGGATGTTGCTGTCTAGGAGATAGTTTAGCATCTGGGTATGGATGCATTTTTCTAGGATTTTGGCCAGGGGGGAGAGTAAAGCAATGGGTCTGTAGTTATTAAGTTCAGTGGAGGTCCCGCCTTTATGTATGGGTGTAACATAGGATATTTTCCAGAGTTTGGGCACATAGTTTTCAACAATTGATCTGTTTATGAGAGTGGAGACTGGGACAGCAATAGCATCTGCTGTGAGTTTCAAGAAATAGCTGGGGAGTAGGTTGGCTGCTGTTGATGAGGTTTTTAGTTTGGAGAGCATGCTTTTGATTGAAGTGGTGGAAACTGTTTTGAGGGTAAAGCTTGTATTAGTGTTATTTGTGTTGGGGGGGATAGTGAGGAAGGAACTGTCCTGTGATACTAAGGATAGAATTGAGTTCACAAAGTGGGAGTTGAATTGTGTTTCGATGGGAACTTTAGTGTCAGAGGTAGTTGGTTTGGGGGTAGCCTTTTGGGTGGATTTTAGTAGCTGGTTTACATTTTTCCAAACTTTTTGGGGGTTGTGTTGGTACTTAGTTTGTAATGTCGTGTAGTAGGATTTTTTGCCCAGCCTAATGCATTTTTTTGCACGGTTGCGCAGTTCTTGGTACTTAGTTAGGCTTTGTGTTCTTTGTTTTTTTTTTTTTATAGTAAAGCCAGGCAGTGTCTCTGGACTTGAGGATTTGTTTGGTTTCTTTACTGAGCCAGGGGTTTGTAGAGGTCCTAACCTTGATTTTGCGCAATGGAGCGACAGTATCTAGGTGGTGTAGAAATGTTTTGTTGAAATATGCTACAGCCTGGTCAAGTGGGAGGGTTTTTATGGGGGTCCAGTCACAGTTACAGAGTAAAGTATTGAGGACCGCAGGAGATAATTTATTTGTGTTTCTAGTGGATATATAGTTAGTGGTTTTGCATATGCTTGTTCTACTATGTATAAAGTATATTATGTTGTGGTCATTTAAGGTGTCTGGGAGACTGCCTGCGTGGGGGTACAATGTGGGGCTTTTAGTAAGGACCCAGTCAAGGATGGACTCCCTTTTAGATTTTTTATCACATCTAGTTGGAATTTGGACTAGCTGCTGGTAGCCATGGAGATTTATTAGATTACTTGGTGGTTCTGATATGCAGGTGAACCAATCTTGGCTGAAATCCCCCAGAATAAGGGTTTCTTGTGAGTATGTGGAAGAACACCAGGATAAGAAGTCTTCAAGGCTAGCAGGTGTATTACCAGGTGGAATATAGGTCACAATTGTGGTGATGACCTTTTTAGGGTGAAGTTGGAGTTGTGCGATAAGTATGTCACAATTATTGGGGGAGGGGGAGGAGTTTGGTAATTGACGTACAGTTAAGTTGGACTTATACAGTAAGGCAGTTCCACCCCCTTTACGAAGTGGTCTGTCTTGTCTAACGATATTGTAGCCAGTAGGGAGAACTTCTGAGTTAGCTATGTTTTTATTTAGCCAGTTTTCTGTTAAAGCAACTATGTCTGGGGAGTAGTGTGCTATTGTGGCCTGGAGTTCAGGTATTTTATTTTTGATACTTCTAATATTAATATTTAGCATTAAAAGATGGTTTTGCTGCTGTTGTTGATTTGCCCAGGGATGAAGATAGTGGGGGTGATATGTTCTGGCATTTGTGTTGGAGCAGTTTGTGTTGGACAGGATGGATTTGGGCCTGGGTTGGGGTGGATATCCACACTTATGGTGAGCCTGGTGTTAAAATGATGATACAGATGTTGGAGTTTGGTGAGGAGTGCGAGAAAGTATTGTGTTTTTTTGGAGTAGGAATGAGAGCATATGTGTTTAGTTCTGAATTGGTTCATTATGTAGTTCTTGAACAATTGTGGGCAGATATTATTATAATGTGTGGTGTCTGTATATGAGAGTGCATAATGTAGTGTTGTGCTACTAAGTTTAGGGATATTGCTAGAGTGATTACTTGTAGTGTTATAAAGAATTATGAAAAGACAGACTAGACTTAGTTGTGTGATAGTCATGATTATAAAGTTTAAGATGGTACTAGGTGGGGGTCTGAATAGGAATTATAGGGTTGCACTATATGTGGATGGGTAAATAGTGTGAGTGATGTAAAAAATGCCTAATGGGAATGAGAGTGAATGGGAGTATTTTGTGTGGAGCAAGTTGGTGTGGTATAATGTGAAATGACTTGAGGTGCTGTGATTGGTGGAGGTAATGTGAGGGTGAGCTGTGGGTTTGACTGTGATTACTATAAATGTAGAGGTAGTGGGGTCAGGAGAGAATAGGGGGCAGGGCAGTGGAGCGGAGAGAGCCCGAGCATTAGTGAGGGTGAACGTAGCAGGGCAGAATCCACAAAGACAAGAGTAAAAAGTAAGTATTACTTTACAAATCTGAACACTTTAAAAAGGTGGGCCTCCAAGTGATACAAACTAAGGCAGAAAGCACTGAGAGGGCTGTTTAATGGTTAATTTAGTCACAAGGAAGTGAATTAAATGTATACTGTCTATTGGACAGTTAGGATTACTGCACTAGCTGGGGGGAGGGACACAAGACTACAACAGTCAGTTTTATTAGCACGCTAATACCTACTAAGAAATACTGCTATTGTAATAGCTTCACTCTCATAAAACATACAAGTAGAATGCCTGGGTGGACTGACCCTGCTCTTGAGGCTCAAAATGTATATCCTTGTTTAGTTTGCAGTACTGATTCTTTCTTATACTGTATGGGTGGAGTGGTAACTGCAAACTGCAGATTTGCTTGAGTGTGCTCTGAAAAGAGAGAGGAAAAAAAAGAGAGGATGAAGCTAGTAGAAGGAGACAAAGACAGGTCAAAGGAAGTAACGAGGAGATAGGAGGGTGTAAAAGATACAAATCTGAGGATAGTGTGGATAAAGCAGGAGAATAGATGCTACTGCTACAGTTTGAGAGTGCTTCAACTGTTACCACATCACAGTGCCATAACTTAGTTTGGAAACAGGTTAATAAATCATACACAATACATTTATCAGCCAGTTATCCTGTGCATACAAGAAAAAGGAAAATGAACACTTAGCACAGCTGAATCAGTAGCAGAGACAACTGTAGTGCTAAATCAGTAAATTCTGTTTCTAACTCCAAGACTAGGTCAATTTGTACATTACAGTTATAACAGCAGTTTTAGTAGCATAGAGACAACATAGCTGCAGTGGTAGTGTCAGAAAAACACAGTTGCTGAATGACAGAATCAATCAGTTAAATAAACAAATAAGCAGATCAGTAGTCAGGAATCAGAAAAAATGAATACTAGTTGTGTAGATCCAAATACATAAAAAAGTAAGTATTACTTTACAAATCTGAACACTTAAAACAAATTCCTGAGGTCTAATGGCTTACCAGCAAGTAGAATGCAATTGCTGAAGAGCACTTGTGTCCTGGTGGGAGACTAGAAATTTAAAGATGGTTCCATGCTCAGCAGGATTCTAATATAGACTTTGTATTGGGGGAGGGAATATAGCACAGGGGGTCTAAACCAGGTGGAATGCAAAGAAACCAGAGAGGCAATCAGTGGAAAACTATCAGTGAAGGCCTCAGAGAGGGTAAGTAAGAATTCAAACTACCTGTAAACTGAAGTAGAGAAGAGACCGCAAACTTTACTAAGGTTGGGACTGTGTCTTCACATTGACTTGCTGATTAGTAACCAGTTTGTGAATAGATTAGGGTAGGGAGATCCATTAGCAATGAAGGGAAATGTATAGAGATGCAAATAAACAGGTGGGCCTCCAAGTGATACAAACTAAGGCAGAAAGCACTGAGAGGGCTTCTTGATGGTTAATTTAGTCACAGGGATCTGAATTAAATGTATACTGTCTATTTGGACAGTTAGGATTACTGCACTAGCTGGAGGGGGGTCACAAGGCTACAACAGTCAGTTTTATTAGCACGCTGAGAACTACTAAGAAATGCTTGTAATGTAATAGCTTCACTCTCATAAAAAATACAAGTAGAATGCCTGGGTGGACTGACCCTGCTCTTGTGGCTCAAAATGTATATCCTTGTTTAGTTTTGCAGTACTGATTCCTTCTTATACTGTATGGGTGGAGTGGTAGTCACAGACTGCAGATTTGCTTGAGTGTGCACCTGCTCTTGAGGCTCAAAATGTATATCCTTGTTTAGTTTTGCAGTACTGATTCCTTCTTATACTGTATGGGTGGAGTGGTAGCCACAGACTGCAGATTTGCTTGAGTGTGCTCCTGCTCTTGATGCTCAAAATGTATATCCTTGTTTAGTTTTGCAGTACTGATTCCTTCTTATACTGTATGGGTGGAGTGGTAGCCACAGACTGCAGATTTGCTTGAGTGTGCTCCTGCTCTTGAGGCTCAAAATGTATATCCTTGTTTACTTTGCAGTACTGATTCCTTCTTATACTGTATGGGTGGAGTGATAGCCGCAGACTGCAGATTTGCTTGAGTGTGCTCAGCAAGCAGAATGCAATTGCTGAAGCGCACTTGTGTCCTGGTGGGAGACTAGAAATTTAAAGTCTTAATTTAAAGACTTAAACAGAACATGCTGGAGAAGACAGATGTGTCCCAGAGACTGCCCTTCCTATGGAACAGGCTTCCCATCTGTGTGCAGTTGAGTTAATCTGTTACCCAGTTTAAGTGCAACCTAGACCAGGGGATGGGGAATAGGAAATTTACATCGGGCCTGGTACCAATGTCCCTTATGGACAGAGAAGATAGCTTATAAATGCCTGGCACTCAATGTCCTGTTTGGATACAAGACATCACTATATTTTCAGGAAAACTTGGCTAGACTTAGAAAGCCCCCCCCCCCAACCCTGGGCCATTAGCCCAGTAACAGTCGATAAAACTTTTATCAAAATGAAATGCTGCCAGCCCAGCTATCTGGAATTTTGTAAATAATAATATGTCATTTGTGACTATTAATATGATCCATGGGCTTGTCTTACAAATGTAAGAGAACTATATGTTATGTGTATATTAAACTACTGGTGCAGAAGTGTGTGTTGAACTGCATGTTACGTAGTGAGCTTCAATAATGTAACCACAGTGTACCCTGTTGGAAAAGAGCAGAAATGTGTATAAACTATATACCTGTCCAGATGTGTGTTTTAATGGTAGAAGTTGGAACATACAGAGTTAACTTGCAAAACCTCAAGAAAATAAGTGAAAATTGTTTTATGATTCTGTTATCTCTTTTTCAGCTAAGAGCAGACACAATGTCTAGAGTTGGAGGTTTTCCTATTGTCTTGAAACAGAAATAATTACTAGGTTTCAAATTGTAAAAGTGTTTTAACTGTTTTATGTATTCCAGTTCTAGGCAAATGTATAAGATATATGTACCTCTGACACAGAGGTGCTAAATTCTAAGTTTCTGTTAGCCTAGGAACTGAAGGCAGGTGACAGAGAGTGATGTCATCCTGGCTAACCCAGCAGTAATGTGTATTATTAATTTAAGAACTATCTCAGAGAGTGAGTCTGTGCATTTTGTATTTGTCTTTGGACCTGGAAATATCCTCACATCATCACTTGCCTTGCTAATAGTAAGCAACCAGGGTACAGTAATCTCTCTTAGATATAGATAGGAATATAGTAAAGATTAGTTTATATGTTTTCTGTATTTATTTGAGACTGTCCTGCAATGTTGTTTTAAAATATTTCCTGTGATTCTGAACTCTGTAGTCACTGTGTTGAGTTTTTGAGTATTGTCTTGTTCTTTTATTATTTATTATTAAATATATTTAAACTTTGTAATTGTAGCTGGTTTGTTTAGAGATATTTAAGCTCTTAGAGTACTTGCATATGTATTTGGTGACACTGTATAGGCTACTCCTAAATAACCTTGAAAGTCTTGGTCACACAAAGTAGCTGATCAGGGGTTCTGGTGGCAGTGATAACTACCTTATGATTTGGGCAGAAGGGGTCATAGATAGGAAACCTGTGCCAGCCTTTCCCAAGTGTTTGTGTATAAATCAAATCTCAAAGCGTGTGTGTGTGTGTCAACTACTTGGGCACTGACACAAAGCACTGGTTGAACAGAGAGAATGCTGGGAAGACTTGTCTTGGAACCTTGGCTAAGAAATCAACTATATTGCTGTGCCAGGGGGAGTCTTATTAGGGATCTGGAGACAGGGGGAGAAACCAGTCCCAGACTGACTGTGATCTCTGTGTGCTCTTAAGGGAAATTGTACTTTACTGTGTATGTACTTGGCATCCTCCCAATGTGGATGTCCCTCACTGGTGCTAGTGGTGAGGATTGAGGCTCCTTAATTGCTGGGCCAGTGCAGGGGTGTCCCAAATCTAATCTATGAACAGGAATCATTGAAGATATAGTTTCATAGTTTCTTTCAAGGCTTGTGGTCTGGGTAACTGCATAGAGCCTAGCCATGTAACATTAAAAGTTTTGTGAATGGATGTGCCTCCCCAGTGGATCAATCCAATAGTATTTTTACCCAAAAGTAAATTTGTAAAAATTCTATCCAACTGTAAAAGCAAAAGATGAAACGAGTCACTATTATACATTGTTTAATGAAAAAAGCAAAACAAACAAAATACAAAAACCCAGAATAGAAGAGTCCAACTTCCTCCTCAGGAAGAGAAAATAGTTGAATTCAGTCACTTCTGTTAGAAACGGACTGCAAAAACAGAGCTTAGTATTTCCACACAGATGTTACATCTGAACAAATCCACAGCAACCTTGGCAAGTACAAATAATTATTTATTAATAAAGAAATGATAAGCTCTTTCGTTTCATACAAAAAGAAACTTCATCAGATAAAAGTATCAGCATCAAAGCTTCAGCTTTATATACACCCCTTTAAAATGTCAGTCATTACAAAAGAAAGCATACTATGGCACACGACCCCTTTCCATTCATGATTAAAATTGCCATAAAAATTATTTTTTACAGCAACTTTACATACAATAAAATATATGCATACGGATTCACTAGACAATCTTGAAATACTGAAATGTCGAATTTCAATATTTCGAGACTGAATAGTGGAAAACCCAGATACCTGAAAACCGCGAATAGCACAATCGCGACCATTCACACACACAAATACACCTACCTGACTACATTAAAGCGAACATAACAACACACACAAACACAACATAACACACAAACACGCCTACCATAATTATATATTCTAACTCTGAGATCGCACTAAACACACAAAAAACACCGCTACACAAACACACACACACACACACACACACACACACACACACACTAAAATCCCTACCCAATACCCTTACACAAACACCACTTACCTGAAACCCCAGATAAATCCGCAAACCACACCACGTCACGAACATGACACCACGATAGTGGTTTCGACATTTCCACATTCAACATAGTGCAGTTTCACGTAACTGCACTTTCATAGATTCATAGATTAGTACTAGGCTAACTGCCTTGCAAGCCATTTTAAGCCTAGCCAATTATCCCTTGTGAGACTCAAACCCTGCACCTTGTGTTTGTAAGGCAAGCACCTTAACCATTAGGCCAACCTTCCAGCCCAAAACTAATCATAGTCGGCAGGATTCAAACCTGTGCAGGGAGACCCCAATGGATTTCTAGTCCATCGCCTTAACCACTCGGCCACAACTACTTACACTATTCAGTCTCGATGTACTGAAATTCGTCATTTCAGTATGTCAAGATTGTCTAGTGAATCCATACATACTCATATATGTACATGTTTATCCTTAAAAACAAGTTTAATATATGTTCAAATAGTCAAGTAAGTCATTTCTCCAATGCATTAAGTTTTAAAATACTACTAACTGAAACCTGTCCATTCAACTCTGTCCAGCATGTAGCATTCAAGCATAGCTGCCAGATCAGTTCACATCTTTCTCATAATAAAGACCACATTCCACTCCTTTCATTTCACTATAAAGTTTCCAGTACTACAAATTTGAAACAATGTCCTTCATTTTCGGAACAGTGTTTTGACAAGGCATTTGTCTCTTTTTCAGTTTAATATCTCTCAAATGTTTATATATATATATATATATATATATATATATATATATATATATATATATGTGTGTGTGTGTGTGACTAAAGCTTTCTGTCAGTTTTACCTATAGAAAAACATGCACAGAAACAGCATAAGGCACAATACACCACTGTCTCTGACAAACAAGAATATTTCTCTCGCAGTTTCACTTTATACCCATTAATGGTTACCTCTGAAGCCTCTATTACTGATGAGCAATATGAGCAAAATCCACACTTTTTCATAGAACCATTAGTCTGTGAAACTACCTGTTTATCATCACATTTTTCAGATTCATCCCTTTCTTGTAAACAATAATAGGTTTTCAGTAATAATATCCCTTAATTCTTTATCACATTTTAAGATTTGCCAGTTTTTGTTTATCAGTATGTTAGTTATTTGTTACTATTAACTCAAAATGTGGTGATGAAAGAATTCTTATTCTCCACATCAGCACTTTTTTCATTATTACCAAAACTGCCCACAGGGACCAAATCCATGGGATCAGTTGGCAAAATTCCCTCCAGGCCAGTAGGATTTACATAATTTGGATAAACTAGTACCTCTCTTACAATGGGTAAAAAATGTCCCATTTATCTTTTATTCAGGACATCTAGTATAATTTAATCTATTAGGGAGCAATGAAAGCCATGCTTAAGAAACATACCTTTCAGAAGGTCACATTCATCCAAGAAAAATTCCATAGTGGACACCATTCTTGCTGCCCTGACGAATTGACCCTTCACTACAGCCCACTTTTGCTTAAATGGGTGTGCACTAGAAAAGTGCAGTAAAGTGTTCATGTATGTTTCTTTTCTAAAAGTCCTGGAAACAAATCTATTACTAATTCTATCTTTTGATAGAAAAACATCCAGGAATGCAATTTGTTCTTCCACTATTACATGTGTAAATTTCAGAAAAGATGTTGTACTATTAATATAATCCAAAAATTGAGGACTTACTTCTTTAGGGCCATCCCAAATAAAAAATATGTCATCCAAAAACGTGTATAATGATGACAGGATTGACAGAACCTTGAATTAAACAAAAGCTTACACTCCCAACATAACATTACAATATTTGCATATGCACTACCACATGGTGAACCCATAGCCACCCCTTCACATTTTATATAGTATTTTTTCTCAAATATGATGGAGTTATTTAGCAGAACCATCTCCAACAATTGTTACAAAACATTATTTTGCATTTATGGAACACCTTTATCAGCTAAATACTCACGAAACCACTTGATTCCTACATCATGTGTAATTATGGAATATAAATCCTTAATATCCACAGTGATGAAAACAAAATCAGTCTTGAATTGAATTCTATTTATTTTGTTCAAGAAATCCCATGAGTACTTACAAATAGATGATTCCTTCATCACTAAATCCTTCAATTTAATATCAATACATTTGGCTATGGGATACATGATAGACCCTCTTGTGTCTACTAATGGATGTGTTGGTGGCTGATGGATAATTTTATGCAACTTAGGCAACCCAAAAAGTGTTGGGATCCTAGCAAAAGGGACATCCAAAAAATGAAATTCCTCAATCTAGGTAATTCCCTCAATTAATAAATCCTGCAAGGCCTCTCTTATTGTCCTATAGGGGCCATTCAGCTGATTTAAAGAACTAAGGTCATATGTTTCAGTTGCTAAAATTTCTTTAATTTTACCATTGTAAGCCACCTTACCTCATTATCACCACACCAGCCCCCCCTTATCAGGTTTCATAATTCGTATAGATTTCTCACCACTAAGTCTTTTAAGCTCTAACATGGCAGCCTGAGTCATATTATTTTCTATATAATTCTCATACATACCGATATTACATATGTAGAGTTCACACAATCTTCCAAACAGTTCAAGGGTGGCATGGATTTGGGTGTTATAAGGGCTTGAAATGCTAAATAGTTTTATAATCAACCTCACATCCTAAAACAAAAAACTCAAATTGAGTTTCTTCACAAAAAGTCTCAAATTGATTAACACATTTGACAAATCTATTTTCTTACTAGGCACAAATGTGAGGCCCTTTGCTAATAAAAAAACACAAACCATATCAATTAGTCCTGATGAATAATTATAATTTTTAAAGTCTTCCTCACTAGTTAAGGTTATTTTAGCAGGTGGTAAGACATATCCATCATCCATAGCTGATAGTATCAACTCTAAAACCTGGCTCTGGTGTTCCCTCTCCTGGCCTTGAAACCCCCTCAATGGGGTGGATTGTTCTGATAATGTGTATTTGACTGAGGGGCAGAGTACCTCTGCTTCTGCTGTAAATTCCTTAGATGTTCAGAACATCAGGGAAGAGGTTGCCCCTCTGTCTCTAAAAAATCATCATCATCCACGTCAGTTACAAGTTCCCTTTCTTCATCATTTTCCCTAGATGTATTAGGCCCAGGAACATCATATCTGTTCCCCCATTCCTGTGACTGAGGGGGAAGGGGATATGCAGTTATCTCTTTATATGCTTTCTGATCTCTCACTAATTTCTTTATTTTCCCATTTTTAATTGCATGCAGTTGTTCTATACTCTTACACATATGGGTATACTCATATTCATTAGTTTTTAACTGAGAACTTTGCACAATAATATTATCCACCTGAGTCACATGACTCATTGTGCATCAATTAGTAATTCTTTGTGTTTGACCACCAAGTGCATATATTCAATCCCGTGTTTATCAAATAACAGTTCTTTATGAAACAATGAATCCACTACTAAATCAGTAGGAAAGCACCAAACGTGCAAACCTTTAGGTACAATATTCAATCTAATGCATTCCAAAAATATGCAAAATTAGAGAAACCAGGACATGAGTTTGCCCATATACTTTAAGTTCCTTTTAGACAACTTTTGCTCAGCCATAAATTCTGATTAAATTTGCACAACTGTGCTCCGTGATTCAGAATCTCTGCCCATGCTGTGGATCCTCACTGACATATGTGAATTCAGCAAAACATGCAGCAGTATATTATAGTATTCCATCATGTTACAGTAGTAGCAGTATATTACAGTATTCCATCATGTTACAGTAGTTAAGTACATGCACAGTGTAGGGCCCTGGTATATTGTTCAGACCACATATCAGCCTTATGCAAGTGTATGCACAGTTTATGAACAAGGCTCAGGGTCAGGAATATCAAATTAGCAGTTTTAATAAAATGGTAGAGTTTATATTTAATATTGGTGCACAATATGTCCTGAAGAATTATTTTTGTGTAATATCACGTGTGTGCAGGTATGCTTGCATGTGAGTTATCCAACATAGTTTTTGACCATTTTTAGTACAGACCTGAAGAGGAAATCGCTGAAGAGGTACAAAAGGTAATAAAAGAACATATCCAACATTTTTCATATGCATAATACACATTACACAGCATATATCACATAATATACATAATATCACATAATATACCCATATTGCTTTCATTGGGCAGGATTCACAAAGCCTCCATGTAAGAGTTACAAGGCTTACATGGAGGCTGCAGTTAAACAGTGTGACGTCAGCATGTCATGCATATGCATGAGGGCATGCTGAATCACACCTAAGGCTAACACGGTCCGTGGAAGACAGTAGGGGGCGTGTCCGTAGGCCGAGCCCTGCAAACGGACACGCCCCCAGAAGTGTAAAAGTCCTGAAAGTAAACCCCCACGACAGAGTCCGTGTAAATGTGAATAAACACAACACAACACATGCCCCCACAGACTACGAACATAAAATGTACAAATGAATATCTTATAATTTTTTTTTTAAATTGTAAAGATGTTTGCCCGTGAGTGCGCTCGTTGGCGCGGGTGTGCCTGTAGCATAGCTACAGTTAGCAGTCAGTGGAAAAGCATATAAGAACTAAATATGCAAAGTAAGCCAAGAAGCAATAGCGTAGCGGTAGAGACGTCGGCTGAAGAGCAGGCAGTCATGGTTCGAGACCCCCCCAACATCAATTATTATTTTTAGTGAAATAAGCACGAAACAAGTCCCTGACATATATGTACACATATAAAAGTATATTTTATGTAAAATGTAATGAAATGGGCCATATATTTTGAAGAAATGTGAGATAATAAAAAAAAAAAAATGTCAGATGTGCATATAGCTGAGCTACAGTCTAACAAGTTGAGTACATTTGCCCATAGGTGAGCAGTGGTTTAACAGGTGTAAAATAAGTGCCCGTAGGTGAGCAGTGGTTTAACATGCTGAAACTGTGTGCCCATAGCTGAGCTGAGCGTAATATGCGTGCTGACAGCCAAATGATGTGTAAACCAGCGTACCCTGTTTGCGTGGAGCTGCGCGCCATGCCAACAAGCTAACCGACGGGCAACGTTGAGCAAGCTGTAACAAAAATGCCTTTACACAGACACACCTCCTAGCCTGTGTAGACAGTCATAAAATATAAAAAGCAGTGGCCAGGTTCGAACCCAGGATACCATGCACCATAGTCAAGGTACTGAACCACTAAGCCATGACAGTTGCACTTAGAAATGCAGTAATAGCATATATATAGGAATGAATAGAAAGAGGAGCATGACAAAGCAGGTTTTGTGAAGCTGATACAATTCCAAATTGGCCAATCACAGATAAGTGTGGGAAAAATGGCATATATAAGCCCCATAGGCGGGAATACACAGCATAACCGATTGTAGAACTGACTTGCAGCCAGAATGTCAGGTGTAGGTGAGGGTAGTTGCTTTTGAGCACAGAGGTGGGGTGTTGAGGAGTCCAAATATATGGTTTGGCTCCTTGTCCACAATCATGAGGCCCAACTCATGCAGGGCCAGGTCCTGTGGGGAGCATATAGGGCTGAGGCGTGGGACCGGTTGGCTCATGATCTCACCAGTGCCACAGGGATACCAGGGACTGGTGAGCAGGTCCATCACCACCATGCAGACCTGAAGAGACGGAAGCAGGACCAACTAAACCGTTGGATCCAGGAGGCCCGGCAAATGCCCAATGCCCCACTACTGATTAAGTTACATCTAATTATTTATGTAAGAAATTAACCTAGCTGATATTATGGAGATGTGTATTCCAATATTACTTTATTTATATTACAGCTGCAGGTGTCCGTTTTGTGAACCGTAGAGCCTATGTCGATAGGCTGGCATGGTTGCACCACCAGGCAGGTCAGTAATCCTCTCCCTGTAACTGTAAATAAATATATAAGTATGACAGTTAGCAAAAGAGTGCAGTGTAGTCACTAATTAATAAAATGTGCAAGTAACAGTGTAAGCGGGTTTGCAAGTATTGCTTGATTACAAACGTGTGATGCAGCCTGTAATCCAAACATAAAAATGAAACAAGTCTGAAATAAAGATGTCCCACCTGTAATATAATAGTACATAACCTGCAGCAGGCTGAAAAGTACAGCTGCAGAAGCTGAGTAAAACACGTATGAAATATATCCCTGTTGAAATACAGAAACATGACAGAAATGAGACTGTTGGAAAGGATTGTTATAACTACAGGTAAAACATGTCAATAAAGCCTAGAATTAAGTACCATCCTGAATTGTAAAAATAAAACAAGTGAGAGAGTGTGAGAAAGAGTTATGAATCCACCAATAAAGTAGTACTAACTCCTGAATAAAGTATACTGCAGTCAGTACAGAATGAAATGAATGTGACAGGCAGAACTAAACACTAACATGTGCTGAAAATGGTACCACAGCTGGAATGTGTATCCCAAAATCTGGATATGTTGCTCTCAGTCTGCAATATGCAGATAGTATGGTTGTCTGAAATACCAAACATCCACAGTTGTCTATAGCTATATAAAGCAAATGTAGCAGGATGATGTAGCTGAACAGAGCCAGATATGAATGTGTATGAATAAAAATGAAGATGTATATTGATGTAGCAGTAACATTCCTATCACCAACTTGAAGTAGTTATCACATAGGAAACTGTAAGCAGAACTGTAGTGTGTATATATCTGCAGCTATTAGAAATGTACAGCATATGTATTGGTATTTGAAGTTGTTAATTAAATTTTCTTCACCCTACCCTATAACCACATATAATCCATTCCACGTGAAATTGGTATGTGCAATCACAATTAACACCCCTGGACATTTGTCCTGTTGGTTCATACATATTTGCATGTACGTTGATGCATCTTCCCTGTTCATACATCCAAACCTGATGGCCTGTTGCCATCAATCAACCCTGCATGTTGTTGGACTGTGTATTGCTGTTCAAAATATGCATGTGTTATGCTTGCTGTTCAATGGTTTGAATATCTGGGAGTTTGGTTGATGGGAATACTAATGCATGCTGTTACAACTAATTGTGAATGGTATTGTACGTTACTAACCCAAACTGTCTTGAAATAATGCAAAACATAGGACGACAGGGAAGGTGGGTTCCAGCGGACCCACCTCTCCCTCCTCAGCTGGCGAGTGCACCTGGCAGTAGTGCCCAGGCCGGACCCTCCTCCGGTGGCCCTGTGCCACCTGTGGGTGGAAGCGCTCCAGGGGATGGGGCTCGTCCCCCCTCTGCAAGTGTGGCTGGAGGAGAACATCCACTCACCCTCCATAATGTCCGGACTGTGGTGCGTAGGGAGATCCGGGAAGCTGTTCTTGGGCCCCTACGCCAGCTTGAGGCATGGGTGGCACAACTAACAGGTGTGCCTGCTGCCTGGCCTACACAGCCCCCAGCACAGCCCCGTCCTGTGCAGTGAAGGCACAGTGGCAACTGCCCATGGGTGGGGATATCAGTACCACTGTTGCCATCTGTGGGCTCATGGGCTCTAGATATCCAAACATCCATCCCGGTCAATTGTGTAACCCCCCCACATGTGTCATACACCGCCCCTGTATGCGTCTTGTTTGTCTTGTCTGTTAACCTACCCAACCTACCTCCCCAGCTATACCGACTTCCTGTACCTGACATACCACTCTCACCTGAAAAAAAAAAAGGGCACTCTGTACCCACAAAAAAATTACGCCCCATACATAGCTGCCCATTTTGCACACATGTCTGCTGGACATGGAAACTGTCAATTACAATTGGCTGTACAACAAGTATTATTGTTGTCCTTACAACTCTCTCAGGGGTGGAAGGTTTCAAATGTCACACCAAATTACAAACATATGCACAGCTGTTGCTGATGAAGAAATGGGCAGCTATGGGCCTTACCTACATCCCTCCTGCAAAACCTGAGCTTATTTCCCTACTGTCTTGCCCTCTTTGTGACACCTTTTTCACCACTTTCCTGTCTCCCCATTTTCATTTCTTTCAAAGAAATTAGCGCGGGTGTGCGCAAGAGTAAGCACTTTTAAGCAGTTGTAAACGGATGTGCGCAGAGCTAAGCGCCAGTGCGCATGTGTGAGCTCTGCGCAAACCAGCGCTAACCCGGTTACAACTGCTTAAAAGTGCCTTAGTCACTCTGAATGACAAGGCCTGTAGTCTGCTCAAAAGCAAAATAAAATCCCACTGTCAGTCCCAAACCCAGGACCTTGGAAACAGTAGACTGCATGACTTACCACTAAGCCATGACTGTTATACAAGAACATTGTGCTACAATAAATATATCATGTAATAGTAGGAATGAATGTAAAGGGAATATAGGATGTGTAGTACACAAAGCATGTAATGTATATATACTGTCAAATGTAGTGACAGGTACTGTTGCACAGTTGTTGGCTGAGCACTAATACCTGGCCATTTACATGTGTATCCACCAATAGACAGACAGATGCTATATATGTGAGATATGTTGTATCACAACAGTCGAGTAGCATGTGTAGTATGTGTGCCAAATTCTGCTGACATATTTTGCTGATATCGTGTTATTTCCTTTTTCAGGACCATGGCTCACCAGCGCAATCCAGCGTACTCTGCAGCTGAGGATGAGGAAATACACCAGAGCCTGGTGTGGGATTATGTAATACTCTTTTCCCACACCAGCCAGAATCAGCAGGAGAGGGCTGCACTGTGGCAAGACCTGGTCCGTCGGGTAAATGACATAGGCACGCATAATAGGACATATGAGCAGGTATGACATCACTGCAGTGATTTAATCAGAAATGTCCGTCAACGTGCGTTGGATATCCACAGGCAACAGGTTGCCACAGGTGGTGGGGTGGCTACGCATCCCCACTCACCAGACTGGAGGGACTACTCATAAGTGTTGTGGCTCCTGCCCACCAACAACAACAACAGTAGCAGACCTGCATTATGATGGAGGCTGGAGCCACACAGCACCAAGACTATGAGCGTGCAGGTAATATGCCATATGTATAGTTGACTGTTGTGTACACTGGTAGTTAATGCATGTGTGAGGTGTGTCCTTGGTTTGTAGCTGTCATCATAGTATTTAATGTGCAAGTGTGATATTCTCAATATCAGCAGCTGACCTGTGAAAGGCAGCTGTTGTACTACTGACCTGTATCATACTCAGTAACAATGGCACAGTTGTGCCCACTGACATTAATTTCCTCACTTCTGCAGGTCCCTCTGGTGTAACAGCAATGCAGCCTATCCATGCTGGTGAGTGTGTATTAACAATACCTTTAATAGTCTTGATAGTAATAGTAATATTAGGCTCACTTAGTAGTGCTCTGTGTATGCATGCAGGTGTGTCTGTGTCTTTGTGTTGATATCTCGCATACTGAGTAGTGTGCAACTGTGCACCTGTGCATGTGTGCACCTGTGCATGTGTGCATGTGTGCACCTGTGCATGTGTGCGTGTGTGCATCACTGGTAACATTGTGTAGACATTGTAAACTGTGTTTCCTGTTTCCCTCCCACAGGTTCTGGTGCTGCTCTGGTGTCATGCAGCAGGGAACCTGAATCAGGTGCCACGGGTACTGATAATGATGACATCTGTGTAATGGCACAGGAAGGTGTGCCAGGGTCCGTCATTGGTCAGCCAATTGACAGTACACAGCTGTCAACCCCATCAATGTGCACAGTCATCCTGCCAATACACCCTTTGTCACCAATGTCCCTAGGTGATGGACAGGATACAGTGGGCATTGACCAGGGTAATGTGGTATCTGTGGCACATGCTTCTACACACAGCAGCCATGGGCATGGCCCTGAGGTGGTACCACACAGACAGATGTCCAGGGGTTCTAATGGGAGCATCCGTGGGCGTACTGCCCCTGTCAGATGTGCCCACAGAGGTCTTACAACCTCAGCTATGTTTCGGGCTGTCATGCAGGCACAGTCACTTATGGAATGGTACACCAGACAGGGTCTGAGGGAGCTGACAGCATGTCGCACAGCCATGACTGACAGTATGCGTGACATTGCGGCTGCCATCGGTAATTTCACCGATGTCATAGACAGACGTTGTGGGGACATATTAGATCAGTTCCACAACTACATGTCCATGAGCCAGGGCAATGGTGGACGGTTGAGGCATCGATGTGGGCGTATGCCAGCAACAGCAGCAGCTGGCAGTCATCACGGACGACAACAGGGCCGCGGCTGCCCCCATAGTGCCAGCAGCAGCCCCAGCAATGCTGGGTCTGTGCTGTCATCAGACCTCCCCAGGAGACCACGTGCACGTGGCTCTGGACAGGCCCAACAGGGATCTGTGTCCAGTCAATGAACACCTGCTTCTGATGACAGTACCCAGTCTGGATTGGTACCAGATATGGTCAGTAGCACCCCTGCAAGGCACAGGTACCGTGTCCATGGCCAGAGACACTGATCTGTATGACCTGGCAGGTACAGTCTGTAGCTGTCCACAAACACTGGTATATGGCAGCCATGAGGTGGAACTGTGTGCATCCATACACACATGTGAATTGACAACACCTAGGGCTACCGCATACATGCACACACTGCATCAACATTGCCCCACCTTGTACTGCTGTCCCTCACCAACACACATACACATACATGTCAATTGGTGGTATCAGTGGCAGACTCGGGCATACCAAGTTCACACCCTGTGCATATGATGAAACTGTGCCACCTCCTGCAATCTGTAACATCAGTGCAGGTACAGGTTAACATGTTGCTGATGCACAGGGTGACTACATAGGCATGTAGTAATAGTATCATGTTGTTAACAGTCCTGTGTGCTGATATAATTGTGGGTATATCCCAGCATGCCTGATGCAGTAAGGGTATGATTGTCTTGTACTGTTTTCTACACCCATGGTAAGTACCATAGTGTATCATCTGCACATGTTTGCATACTGGTGGTAAGGATGTCAACAGAAGGCCACATACATAGGTAGCACAGGGGATAAGGTAATGAAAGTATTGATACGCAATGATGGACATGTAAACTGCAAGTGGCATGTTGCACACACTGGACTCTGCAATGCGGATGTTTGAGGATGTTGATATGTGTGCAGTACTACACGACTGGTACAGGACACACAGGAGCACCCTAGCACTGCAAGCTCACATCTCATACCATGCTAGACAGCCCCAACACACAAAACTAACTTTCACAGGAGGGAGAGTCCCCATAAATGTCAGGGATACTGTGGTGGCAGGACAGGTAGCATACATCCTACTAAGTATGGAACCACTGAGTGAAGGCTCAGTGTCTGTTATTTGACGTGTATTACTGCAGGTATGAGCACCTGGGTTTCCATCCGGTTATTGTACATCCTGACGGTACATGGTCTGTACACTTGTGTGCGCTGAGACTGGACCCTGGCCATCTGACCTGTGTATTTCCATGTACATGTGTATAGTGCCTGCATATTTGCACTGTGACCTACTGGAAGTGGTACAGCTTGTTTGTTGTACAATGGACTACATGCAGCCCTGCTTACTGTAGCTTTGTTTGCATGCATGTTTGCTTGCAGTTACCCTGGAACACTGATCCCACCTGCAATGCATATTTACAGAGCTTCTGTGGACTCCTAGTGACATCTGCATAGCTTACTATATGTATGTCCATGTCTCACTTGACAGAACATTACTGTTTGTCCTGTTCGCATGTATGCTGCCTGTGACACATTGCATATGACTTTCCTGGCATTTGACCACATGTGCAGTCATATATGCCAGTGCTAACTAATCACAGGCACTACACCCTCACATACTCACCTTCTGTACCTTGTTCCCCATTGGCCCTATGTGCTGTTAATCACCATGGCAATCACAATACTATGGTAGCATGTGCAAAGGTCACTTGTCAGTCACCTCTATGGTACAGTTGTGGAATATGTGAGTCATGTGGCAATGTCACAGCTGCCACATGTACACAGTCAACCCTCTCCCTTACACATGGACGTACAACACATGTATGAGATGCAACCACATAGCCAAACTGGGGACTAAGCACTCTGAACCCAGTACTGGCATAACCTGTCAGGTGGCATGAAATACTACAGTGACTACAATACCAGTCTGATGTAGACCTACACTGACAGCAATCCAAACACATGAACACACTGGGGCATTCGTGGAGCCTCAGAATAGCATCCTGCCTAAGCAGCAGACACCTCTGCAGCTGGCACACAGGCATACATTAAGCCAGAACACAGCACGTGCAACACATAGCACACAAATCCTGTGTGCCAAACAGTCACAGCCTGTATGGCTGGACAACACACCTGCTACAGTTGTGTTAGGTACCTTAATTGTCCGGTACAGTGAGGTCCCGCTCACCAGGCTGGACAAGGTGAAGGTCACAGTGATATGCCTGTGGGGCACTATGGTCCACCACATAACACAAGCATACAGGTCAGTCAGAGGCATGGACACATATGACTCAGTCATTGTCCATGCCACTATGGCTGACCTGTGATGTACCTCCCTGGACTACATGATAGGGAACATAGAAGGGCTCTCTGAGCATGTGGCACAGGCTGGTATGACCCTGACCTTGGTTGGCATCATACCCTCACCAAGAATGCTGAAGTATTACTGAATGCTGATGAATTACTGTAGCTACAACACCCTAGCTGAAAGGTTCCTAGCATGTAGTCACTGCATTGCTATGGAACAACTTGTTACCACTCCCACAACAGGTGAAAACATGCAGCACCTGTTCATCAACAACATGTAGATTATATGCCCCAGACCAGATGTGTATCCCTGCTAGGATGATACCATATACAACTCACACTGTATATACACATACCACATGCAGCACCCGCACAGAAGACCACAGTCATAATGTTATCCAGTGCAAATACCATGTATTCACATGTGGCAGGTGTCAGACATGGGAACTATTGAAGGTCACAGGTACATATGTGTATTTGGCACACGCATACATCATCTGTGTCCATTGCCATTACTGGTTTAATTGATGTCATGCATTATTGTGAACAACAACCCACACACATGGGCATTCTGTGTGACAAAAACACACGTGGCATGTGTGGAATTCAAAGTCATAACTAACTGTGCTATGACAGTAGTGAGAGATGCAGTAGCAGAGCGTGCTATTTGCATTACTGGGAGATTTGCCCTCTTCTGCTGTACTTGTAGGGTGCTGACATCATCTCTGTGTAGAGATTGGAATATGCAGCAGCTGGTGTGTTGTACTGTTTGCCAAAAGGGTCAGTTCTCTCACATATGTAATTGCACACAACCTACTTCCACCCCCCCACACACACACACTTGCAGGATTCAAACCCCTACCTAACTATGTTATGAAACTCAAGACGGGCGCATTAGCAGAGCTCACTATTCGCATTACTGGGAGGTTTCCCTTCTCCTGCTGTACTTATAGGGTGCTGACATCATCAGTGTTTAGAAAGGGGAATGTGCATCCTGTAGTGTGTTCTCTTAGTTGCCAAAAGGGACATTTCTTTCATACAGAATTGCACACACACTAACCCCCCTCCACACACACTGAGCATTTGCAGGATTCAAACCCCTACCTAACTATGTTATGACACTCGAGATGGTCACATTAGCAGAGCGCGCTATTCACATTACTGGGAGGTTTCCCTTCTCCTGCTGTACTTATAGGGTGCTGACATCATCAGTGTTTAGAAAGGGGAATGTGCATCCTGTAGTGTGTTCTCCTAGTTGCCAAAAGGGACATTTCTTTCTTACAGTATTGCACACACACTAACCCCCCTCCACACACACTGAGCATTTGCAGGATTCAAACCCCTACCTAACTATGTTATGACACTCGAGACGGACGCATTACCAGAGCGCGCTATTTGCATTACTGGGAGCTTTCCCTTCTCCTGCTGTACTTATAGGGTGCTGACATCATCAGTGTTTAGAAAGGGGAATGTGCATCCTGTAGTGTGTTCTCCTAGTTGCCAAAAGGGACATTTCTCTCTCACAGAATTGCACACACACCAACCTCACTCACCCACACACACACACTGAGCATTTGCAGGGTTCAAACCCCTACCTAACTATATTATGACACTTGAGGGAGGCGCATTAGCAGAGTGCACTATCCGAATTGCTGGGCATCTGTTCTGCACCTGCAGTATTTATAGGGTGCTGACATCATTATTTATACAGAGGTATGTACATCTATTATTACCTGTCAGGTGGGGGATAGCATATATATGCATTTGCAGCCACCTACTTCAGGGTCAGATATGCACATCAGCACTGGCAGGTTATGTTTTATACCATGCTTCGTGACCACAGGACCTGTAACACACAACACAACCAGTTCAGACCACCCCTCCCACATCCGGGACACACACTTTGCTTCCCTGGGAACAGTGCCAAGATATGAAGGTGTTCACATACACCATTCCAGTTGTTAACGTCAGGTACAGGTATATTGTGTGTGGGAACTACTCAGGCCTCTACAACATTACCCTACAGCCACTACAATTTATGAGTCCATGTGCTATGGCAGGACCACTCACCACAGCCACAAGGGGGAATACATATTGCACCTGACCATCTGCAACATGGGTACTCACTGTTCCACACCAGAGGTAGACCACCATTGTTGATATCTGACCATACCCACCTTTCCCTGGACATCCATATCCCATCCCCACCCCAGGCAAGGTTGTCACTGCAAACAAAGTGTATTTATCAAAAGCAGACTTTGCACTTGTGAAGACTGGGGTGGAAGACTTCAAAGGACCCATGCTGGGGGAGTATACAGGCCACTCTGCATAATCCTTGACAATTGCATTCTATGAGCATGTGGAAGGTTTGCATTGATCATGCTATCCCAAATATACCCATGACTCCTCCACAACAGGACACCCTGTCAGGTGTACACCAGCCATATATGAGTTGTCCAACAGATGGAGTGAGCTAATACATTGCAGAGCAGTAGCCCACAGAGGGAGGACATCTCTGAACAGTACTGGCATGACACTTCAATCCCTCATAATCATCACAACAACGTGTTGACAGTGAAATTGTCCAGACACTGCAGATAAGGCTCCCCTCAGTCTATTATTGATGCCCACTTACTGTTAGAGGTCCTCACCAACCCTCTTCCAGCACACACCAAAAACATGGATGTGGCATAGCAAATTCAACCCCTGGGATCTCCACTGTGTCCCTGCTTGATGGAGGCACAGCACACTAGCCTCAAACGGTGCCTTATGTGACCTACTTTACAGTGGCACAGTAGCCTACTGTACTGGGGATGCAGACGTCAAGCACACTCTGGCTAAGCTTTCATTCCCTAGGGCAAACAGCCTAGTATTGACATCTACACCCACATGTTTAATTGTCAGATGCACAATATTTGTTGCTGATAGGCTGTTTGCAGGTCTTTATTGCCATAGCATTCCCTGTTTCTATGAACAACTTGTGTATCTGTGGAAGATGTTTGAATATGAGGGGGATCCACTATATCACTTATGTCTCTGTAGTCATTTAACCGTGTGCACTGGCCTGGGCAGATTGCTGTAATGTGGTTGGTTCCTGGAATGACACATACAAATACCAGATATGTGTGGCCAACTGCTAAACTGAGATATGGCCTAAGTGTGTGAGCATGCCCAGTTCAGCCTTTCCATAGCATGTTGTCTGACATATGTCTCATTTATTAAAGTGTGCGAGCATGCCCAGTGTGACCTTTCCATATGTTGAACTCTGCAGTCCACCACATATGTGGATGAGTGTGAACTTCAACAATATCTCACGTTTATGGTTGTGTGTTGGGTGTCATGTTGTGTACTTACTGGCCAACTGCTTTGTGTCTGAACACAACAGGGATTATACTGTGCCTGCAGGGTTTGCATGGGATACTTTGCATACAGTTGTCAACATCCTTTCATACTGACCTAACACTGTAGTACCATATAGTGTACTGGTTCAGTACTTTCACTGTGGTGGACAGTATCCTGGCCTTTAGTCCTATCACTGCTTTAAATTTTCATAGTGAGCACAACAGACTGTTTAGGGGCCAGTTGTGCACATATGACCATGTTGCATTATGTTCAGATATGGACTACTTAAACCAGGCTTGTCCAACATTGGTAGTGTATTCCACAACATAGGTGGATATTGGCAAACACTAGCGATGTGCCCTAGGCCATTTCTAATGCTAGTCGGAGAGTGTGTTTGTCCTTCGACACACATTGTAACTGGAGTTTGCTATGACATATGTCATGGTTAGTATACTGTGCCTCCGTCTACCTGTGACATAACAGTGATACCCACGGTAAACCTACCATCTCCCATCCACTCATCAAGATTCCTCTTGAGGAGAGTCGATGGGTGACTCTCTGGCTAACCTGTACTGGGAGTTTACTCAAGAGTAGGGGTGGCTTCTGTGTTATGGATCATTCAGTACATCTTGTCCTATGTATGTCAGTGCTGGGGTTCAGGTCTCTCATGTGCATAGCTCACTGCCATTCAGATTGTACAAGGTGCAGCATGTTCATTGATTCCAGCTTGGACATGGCGTTATACATCAGGCACAGCTTGCCTCTGGGCGGGCAGTATGGCAATGTGTGGAGCTGCAGTTTGTTTAATCAGGCAACACATAGCATCTGTTCAAGCTCTTTGATACTCCTGGTGAGTACTTTTGGGGTCTTTCCAGTTGATGAAGGTGTCTGCTGAGGTACATCCCACAGGGACCATTGTAGTCAATTGTGACGCTGATGAAGGATGACTGCAGAGCCACAATGACCTCCTCTGATCTAGATCTCACTACCTTCATGATTAGGTGGGTATATGGTATGTTTCTGTAACCACTACAGCCACATGCTTGTCCAATGCAAGATATCTATCAACTTGTGTCCCCAGTTCTCTTATTACATCTTAAGTACTTAATGGGTTAACACCTATGTGGTAATTGGTGGGCACTTACTGTATATCCATAGGGGTTGACTATACACTTTTCTGCAATTAGCTTGCTGACATGGCTATGGCACCAGTTGTCTGTTTCTATGTGGCCCTTTTGTGGGATGCTTGTGTCAGCTGGAGGGTCAGATATGGTGGCCAGTTTGTAGTCCTCTGCAAACTTGTTCAGACACAGTCCTTCCATGTTGGCCTGTACCTATGGGACATATATACCAAACAAGGGAGGTCCCAGGACCGAGCCTTGTGGGATGCCAGTTGTATCTGGTTTGTAGTCTGACATGGCTGCAGCATTTCTGACCATGTCAGTTCTGTCCTTGGTCTGGTTTGCAACCCCTCTACTGACATAGGAGTTTATATTTAAGCTGGTGAGCTTATCTATAATGAACACGTGGGGTATTGTATGGAAGCCTTTTGCAAGGTCCAGCTAGGCTGTGTGGACCACATTGCCCTCATCAATGACCTTAATGACTGTTTCAAATGAGTAAAACATGTTTAAGGGGCAGGATCTGCACTTAAGAAAGCCACACTGGGTAGGGTCCAGTGTCAGTAGGTCCCCAATATCTTTATGTCTGAGGTACATGCTGATCCTTTCCATAGCTTTGCAGACCAAGCTTGTCAGCATTCTGGGGTGGTAGTTTGCAGTATCCATTCAGGCAACACCTTTGTGGAGAAGGACCACTGTTGTTGTACACTGCTCTTTGTGTACATATCCTGTGGTAAGGCTGACATTGAGCAGTAGTGTTATTTGGCATTCCATTCTTCTTGGAGTCCATGTTGGACTCAGCCCAGGGCACCATCTCATACCATTGATGCTGTGTGTTTTGCTTTGTAGATGCTGGCTGTTACCTCAGCATCTGCAATGTCAGGGGGCCAGCACTCTGCTGGGATAGATATTTTGCATTTGGGGGTTGCACTGCACCTGTCAGGTTGGATGTTGGCAATATGTGTGTGTGTTTGGTATGTTGTTTGTAATATTTGAGTGATTCAGAGCATATCTGTGAATTCCCAAAAAGGTTCCTACCATCAGTTAAGAAAGCCTTGTGATTATCCTTAGTGTCCTGTACAATTTGTATCTTCATAGGTTCATAGGTTCATACTAGGCTATCCGCCCTAGGGCATTTCTAAGCCTAGCCAGAGTGTGTGTGGCTTTCGCCACCCCTTGTTATGTGAATATTATGGCCATTTATGATTTACTCTACTGTGCCTCTGCCTGGATGTGACACAGTGAAGACCCCCAGTATACATCTACGATCATCCATCCACTTGGCAAGATTCCTGTTGAAGAGAGTCAGTGAGGGGCTCTGCCTAACATGGAGTGGGATTCCGTTCCAGGGTGTAGGGAGCCTCTGGGTTATGTATCTGTCCCTCTAGCACATCCTATTTCATTATGTGTTGAGGCTGACATCTCTCACTCTCACAGCTCCAATGGATTTGGGTTTTCTGGGGTGGAGCATGTCCATTACTCCTGTGTTGGACATGGCCTTGTACAACAGGCATGCAACACCTCTGCATAAGCAGTATGTGACTGCATACAGCTTGGGTGTCTACAGCCAGGCAGCATATGACAAATATTTGAGACCCTTTATCCTCTTGGTGAGGTACCTTTGAGTTCTTTCTAACTGCTGCAGGTGTCGGGTAAGGTACATCCCAAATGAAGCATTGTACTAGATTATGGGTCTGATAAGAGAACAGTATAGGGGCACAATGACCTCTGTTGATGTAGATGTGAATCCTTTCATGATACGGTGTCCAATATAGACAGTCTTCCTAGCCACATTGGCAATGTGAGTGTCACATGACAGGTTACTGTCCACTTGTGTCCCTAGGTCCCTGATTACTCCTTCCATACATAATGAATTACCACCTATGTGGTGATTTGTGAGTACCTTGTTTGGTATTTGGTGAGACATTCATGCTACAGACTGTACAGCAGTTTTGCCTACGGTTAGTTGCACATGGGTGGTCTCCGATGCTTCGTGCATTGTCAGTTACCTGGACGTGTGGGTGTCTGTGCTGAATATGGATACTCCCCATCCTTTTATGTTTTGGTCCAGGTTTTGGGGTCATAACGCATGATATGAGGTATAACCTGGTAGTGCTGGTGTGCTGTTAGGAGCCTTGCTGCAGGTTTCTGTCACTACACGGACATCAATGTTCTCCATACTGGGGAGGGCCTCGGGAGCATGCATGTTGAGGTTTACACGTCTGGCATTGGGCAGCATTACCCTTATGTTTCTTTCCACTTATGTTTTCTAGGGAGGTGGGTTAGTCTTTTCAGCCTTGCCTACGAAAGGCTCTATGGAGGTGGCAAGAGCCTTATCCAATATCCAGACACCCAGGGGTAACAGGTGCAAGCCATCCCTGGCACAGCAGTGTGGCTTGTCAAGCATGACATCCCAAGCAGACAGACATTGGATCCCCTTGGAATGACACCAGTAATTGTGCCACTTGTTAAAGCTGATCATTCTGTGTTTGTACTGTGGCATCATTCTTGGTAAGGGTAGGATGCTGCACACGGTCAGTGTCATACCAGCCTGGACTACATAATCGGAGAGCTCATCTATGTCTCTTTTCATGTAGTCTGGAGAGGTACATCTCAGGTCATTCACACCAGCATGGACAATGACTGCATCATATTTCTACTTGCTTTGGGGTGACCTGCATACTTGTGTTATGTGGCGTATTGTAGCAGCCTACAGGCAGCTTACTGTACCCTTTCCCTTGTTCAGTCTGGTGAGCATGACAGCAGTGTGTCTGACTATGGAGTCACCTATTACAACTGTATCAGGCATGTTGTTTCTCCTTCTGGCCTGTGACTGTTTGGCACACCAGCTTTGTGTACTATGTGTTGCATGTGCTATGTTTGGAGGTAGTGGTTGCTTGGGTGTCTGCTTTGGAGGCCTCTGTTGATGTGGTGTGTTTGTAATTAGGGCCTCCGGGAATGTTTTTCTGTGTTTATGTCTTTGGTTTGCAGTTGTGATAGGTCTATGTGAGACTGGGTTTATGGTGTGTGTGTTGTTACCTTCTCCACCTGTCTAGTTTTGACAGTACTTCGTTGAGAGAGCTCAGCCTCCAGTTTGGATAAATGGTTGCATCTCTCACATATATTTGTATTTCTTGGGGGGAGGTGAGGGTTGTCTGTGTACATGGGGCAGGTGTAACATTACCTCAAGATTCACAGATTCAACTTGTTGTAGCTGGCCTTAGTGGATTGTATGAGTAGACATATTTTATTGCCATACACTGATCAGTGATTACTTCCCTTTTTATGTTTGCTCTATCATGTAGTAGCTTCCTCATTCTCTTGCATGGTTTGGTAATGGCTGGAGTCCACCATGCCAGATGCCTGCGTGTATGGCATTGTGTCTTGGTTTTATTTGGGATTGCATAATCCATGCATTCCTGGCAGTGTTCATGGAATGCCTGTATAACAGGTTCTGAGGTGTGGCCCATATTTTGCAACTGCACAGGGCCTTTAATGGATTCCACATCAGTTTGGAGGAGTGCAACTTTTGCTTTACACATGTTTTTCACTGTGGTTTTCTGGCCAGGACTGTGGTCAGGATGTGTATATCCGGTGTGATTACTCTATGGTCTGGTCTTACCAGTGAGGGATACACTTCTCATCTTGCCATCCAGTACCCATGTTGCTGATTATCACATCCAGTATGCTTACCCCTCTTGTGGGAGTGGTATGTTATTCCTGGGCATTTTGGTTTATGGATTCTAGGCACTTTTGTCCTACAGTGTTGGCGCTAGAATAATGCTCCCAGTCTATGTTTGGGTATTTTCAGTCACCCACTATAATGTGGTTTGGAGGGCTTGATATATTCATGTATTCCAACATAGGCCAAGTGCAGTTCCTGGTGTTAGGATGGTAGTCTGTAGCAGGCTATAAACTGGGAGGCAGTTTTAGCCACTGTTACTTGACCATGGCTAGTCCATGCTGCTTCTTGTTGTGGTACCAACATGGGGGTGTGGTTATCCTTGACAATTATTGCTAGTCACCCTCCTTTTGTAGCTTGTTCCATGTTTTGAGGCTGTACAGCACAGTATGAGGTGTAACCTGGTAGTGTTAGGGTGCTGTTGTGAGCCTTGACCCAGTTTTCTGTTACAGGACAGATATCAACATTCTCCATACTGGGGGAGTTTAGACTGCAGGCATCTTGCTGTTTAGACTTCTGGCATTGGGTAGCATTACATATAGGTTGTTATCCCTTGTGATACCTATGGAGGTGGGTTTGTGTTTTGAGCCTTACCTATTCAAGGCATGCTGTGGGTAACAACAGCCTTTGCCAGTATCCATATGGCCAGGACTGATAGGTGCACGCCACCCCTAGCAGGTGGAGCATCATGTCATGCTCAGCATGTCATCCCAGGCTGGCACACATTGGATCCCCTTTGACTAACAGCAATACTTCAGCCAATTATTGCAATTGATCATGTCATCATCATATTGTGGCATCATGCTTGGTGAGGGTAGGATGTTTGTCAGTGTCATCAAGTTTGCATATACTACGTGGTGTTACATTGCTTAATACATGGCATTCATGCCTCAGGTGGTGCTGCAGGGCTGCCTCTGTCGGATGCACATACTACACTCCCTGTACATGTTTGAGAGCAGGTTATGTCATTTTAGGCATCCCTGTTATTATATGAGTGAGTCAGAGAGGGGTATCATTCCCAGGGTTCTTACTGAGCCAGTGTATGTGCTATGCGTTGCCTCTTTGCCAAGGCCAGGGCATACTGGGCACGCCTCCTTCTGCCTACTGGGGCAGGCTCAGGTTGTTCCTCCTCCGAGTCACGCTCTGCCTGTGATGGCCTTGGCAATGGTGGGGGGCTGTTTGGCCCAGCCCTATGCTGGTCCTGCTGCAGCTGTTTTCGCAAGATCATATTATGTAGCATAGCACATACCATGACAATTTGGGTACATGTAGTTGGTGAGTACTGCAAGGCTCCATCAGATGTGTCCAGACACCGGAACCGTGACTTGAAAAGCCCAAACACACGCTCTATTACATTATGTGTTTGTGCGTGTGCTTCATTATGGCATTCCTGTTCAGGTGTGTGTGCATTTCTGATGGGTGTCATCAGCCACGGCTCCAGTGCATAACCTGCATCCCCCACTAGGTGTCCATGTGGGATGTCCCAATTGGCAAATGTCTGGTACAGCTGCGTCAAATGCCAGATATGGGAATCATGGTAGCTCCCAGGGCAGCCAGCACACACATTCATTAGTATGCCCTGGGCATCACATATGACCTGGCAGTTGATGGAGGGGAAGCCCTTGCGGTTTATGTAGGCCCTACCCCACTCACCAGCTGGTGCTTTGATGCGTATGTGCGTGCAGTCTATTGCACCCACTACCTCAGGGTATTCCGCTATTTGCTGGAAGAGACGCATATTGCTGGCCAATACCTCACGGGCATTGGGGAAATATACATGATCACCGACATGTGCTGACATGGCATCCAGGAACTGGTGCAGTACCCTGAAGGCTGATGCCTGTGATATCCCCATCATATCACCAGTTGGTCTCTGGAAGGTACCTGTTGCTAGTATTCTTAGGACAACACATACCTTCCACTGGGATGGGTTCCCCTCTGTTGGTTCTGTGTGTGAGGCGTGGCCTGCACAGCTCAACAATTTGCTGCAGGAGGTCTCTGTCCACTCTATAGCGCTCCACTATCTCCAGCTCATGTAACCCGTGGTAGGTGACCCTGGGCCTGTACACTCTTCTCCATCTCCTCACTGTGGGTTGTCTGGCACCATTTGCATTGTCACCACCCTCAGCAAGTCGCCTATGTCTCCTTATGACAGCTATGGCTGCCCCTAGCATTTCTGCTCTGAGTTCAGCTTTTTCAGTTTTCACTTCTAATAGCTTACTCCTGTCTTGCAGTGTCTCTTGAGAGAAACATCCTGCACTGCTGTTTGCAGAGTTTTAAGTGCTTGGCTGGGCTACTGTTCTGCCTGTGTAATTGCCTGCTTCTAATTGTTTTCACCTGCTAGCTCCAGCAGTATTCCCTGCTAGCTTCCTACAAATTCTGTTGCTTCCTTTTTCCTCTCTGTTTCCTCAGGGGGGAGCAACACGCATACCAGCAGAAACATGCTCACAGTGGCTTACACGCGTGCACACATGCTTACACGGTTTAGAATCTTCTTATTCGGGTTAAAACACGCGCACACCAGCGCAAACAGTCTTACAAGTCTGCCAACAGGCTCCCACATGCTCAGTCTGCCTTACACGTGCGCACACTGCCCTACTTGCGCCTCATGGCGCGCACACATGCGCATGCACGCCCAGCAAGAAACTTTGGTGTAAGCAACTGTGTACACCTTCCATATCTTGACTTTCCCATGCTTATCTTATGGCACTCCTCTTTCCATAATATGTGTCTGACATGTGTCATGTAACACTGACCTCCAATGAACTGCATTTCTTTCTGCCATTCCCCCCCTGTGATGCCACCTATCTCCTACTCTGTTCATCCCCCTTATGTAACTCCTACACTACTCAGAATGTGTTCATTTAAAAAAAAAAAAAAAAAAAAAAAATGTGTTCATTTGCTATGTGACAGTGGGATTCAGTATCCTAACACTCATTTACATCAGATTGCCTACTAATGCTTAGTTACATGTCTTAGACTCAACTTCCCACCTTAGCAACCACTAAACGGTGATCATGTTGCTTTTGGTCTGCTGGTCCCTGCATTGTAAATCCATGTATTGCATAAAACCCACATTTGTGGGTTTATAACCTTCATTTTTTATGTTTTATATAGCGCAGCCTGTTTGCGCAGGGCTGCGCTGCGTTTAAACATCGGCGATCGCCGAAAAAAAAAATATTTATTTCTCATATTTGCATCGGGGTATCTTGCCAATGGCCACATATTTGGCCAGTGGAATGCTGCCTGACACATATGCACCCTTTATTTGGAGCTGACATGGCTCCATTGTGTTTTTTGCAGAAACGTACTCAGTTGTCAACTGAGTACATTTCTGCAGCTAAAACAGCTCTTACACGGGCTGGTTTGGGCTTTGTGGATTGCTAAGCTACCTCATTTGCATGCCTTTCGGCTGCAAGTGAGGTGATTAGCATATCCACACCCACTCCGTGTAAGAGACGTTTTAGCTGGTCTCTTACACGGAAGTTCGGGCTGTTCCTGGATCGCGAGGGCTGCATGGAGTCTTACACTACTCTTAGACTCCGTGCAAGCCTTCGTGAATCCTGCCCATTGTCTGATCTGACTTCATCTTAGTCTATTATAATTAACTGTATTAATGTTTAAGCATGGAGAGACAAGAAGCACAGCTAATATAATATACCTTAAGGTCTGTGCTACAAATGGTCAAAAACTCTTTGATAAACCACACATGCACGCACACACAATGCTACATAAAATAACAATGAAGTTTTATGTAGAAAGAAACACTGTTTAATATGGTGCTTCAGAAATCAGACCCACAAAGTTCTTATCTAACAGAAGTCCCTTTGCTCCTTCAGTCAGCTACATTGCCCAGAATTATACCTTCTATAAGATATCCCCATGACAAAAAGCATATATTTTGTTTGCAATTATTTTGCAGTGATGCCAGTGTTTGTTCCAGATATAACAGATATGCATGTGACACACACATGCACAGTCTGCAACTGTATCACTTGGATTTGGGAAGTAAACCAGAGCAAAGCTTTTTAAAATACAGTTTCTCCACATAAACAGAAAAGCTTCTACAAAATAAAGTATAACAGGTTTGTTCCAAAGAGGATACCACAAAAGCCACAGGGCATGTTCAGTGGAATTAGTAGCTAACAGTACAGCAAGCATTCCATATAGTATTCTACACCTGCTGAATTTCAGTTTTGTTGCTGATAGCTTGAAGCAAACAGTGCACAGCTCACCTAAATAACCAGTATTACATTCAATGAAGCATGAAGTAACTTTCTCTGGAGGTAATAGATCAATTTATTCTCCCTTTTCAGATTCTGTGTTGAGATGTCAAGATTATGCTCCACAAAAGGTTTAGAATTGAAAGTACAATTACAAGGAAAAAATGTCTAGAGGGAATATCATTGAGGAACATTTCTGAGTGGTATGCAGACTTGAAGTGTTTGCATATTTGTTGAGATATGGAGGCATGGCAAAAAAGGGAGATTAATTTCTTCAGCTGTGTCTGTCTGTAACCAGAGAATTTGATACAATCAGAGTGGTGTGGAAAGCTAGTAATCCTTTTTTCTCTTCTTGTTTAACGGTCAGGTTAGACACCATGATGCACGTTTTTCTCCTGGGGACCAATCAAATAATTACAAATTTTAAACCAGTTTGCATATTGCCTTATGCAGTGTTTATTTCTGCTAATAATTAAATTAAGAAATGTGAATTATATAGACTAAAGAACATATATGATTTTGAATGTATAGATTCATAAAAGAGATAATTGATCTCTCTCACACAACACACACTGTCTCTCTGATTTTACAAACACATTTCTTGTATGCCATCTATTGCTCTAATCGCAGCATACTTTAACAGCTTTATGATCTAACAAATATATTTGTTCATGAGTTAAGTTAGCTTGTCCTACATCCCCAGCCGTAAGGTAAAACAGACTGTAAAACAGCACAACAGAAGGTAATGTTTTATCAAACAGGGTACAGTTATACAAACAGTGAATGCAACATGAAGCAACACATAAATCAATGTTTAAAGAATGAAATTAAAAATATTTATTAACTTAAATTGTTTGTATCTGCTCAATTCTAATCAATATGTGCATTATATCTACGGTATAATAAATAAGCAGTAGATATACAAAATGATGTACTAGATGACTAAACCTAGATTTAGATATAGTATATATCCCACTATTATTTTGTCTTAAGATAGAAATAAACATATTTGTACTTCCCCAATAACTACAAACACAATTCTTTTGGAAGAAGAGAGCTGTAGCCATGCAATTAATTTCATATGTTAGCTAAATCTTAGTTGTGTGATATATCACAATAGTATGCCAAGTAATGCTAGTCAAAGAATTACCAGATGTGTTCAAAAGGCAGGACTTGCAAGGTACTTGGTATGACCAACAAACCAGAAAACCTCTTGTTAAAATTGAGCATAACTCTGAAAAGACATCTCAGCCAATATTGGTGACTGAAGGGATTTGTGAAATATATTAACCAATCTTCTGGTCTCAGGCTTTGGCCTATAACCTAGCTGAAACTCAATAAATATAAACAAGGTTACTGTCTCAGTCATGGACCCATGCCACCAAGATGGCTAAAACCTGTTCAGTTGAAGGATAGCCAAACTGTCCAAGTCCATACCCTGCCCCTCCAAGCCCTCCTACAAATGTAACTTTCTAAGTCTGCCTTTCAGTATCTAAGAACTATAGCTGTAATAGTCTAGATTACACTCCCTAGCTCTTGCCCCATCACTTGAAAGTATTAGAGTCTGGGGCAAAAACTCATAACCATCCCTTTATTCTATTCCAGCCTAACCATGCATCATCTTTTTTCACAGCTCATTTTTCAGAATTTTCCTTTCATCTCCAGATCTTCAGATGCTGGTTAACTTACTGCACCTCATTATATTTCTCCCTCGTATAAACTAAGATGAATTATAAAAAAAACTGTACTATCAACATAGGCCATCTGACTTTCTCCCCTTGCTTAATGTCATCCTGATGAATTTCAGTATGCTGTTCCTCTATAATATCTTTGATCTAGATGTAGTGACCATCCTATAATAACTTGACTCAATTTACTACAATGTCCCACAAGTGCTTCAGAATCCTGGACATGCTTGGATTTGCATGTGATGCTAGACTCTTGAACCTGTTCTACTGCAATGAGAGAATGAACTTGCACTGACATTGTACATATTTTTAACAAGATGTGCTCTGAAGCTAATGCCATGTCATGCAGATTAGCTTAAAAACCTTTACAGACAGCCACCACTCTTGAACCTGTTCTACTGCAATGAGAGAATGGACTTGCAATGACATTGTACATATTTTTAACAAGATGTGCTCTGAAGCTAATGCCATGTCATGCAGATTAGCTTAAAAACCTTTACAGACAGCCACCACGCCCTAATCCCCTAGTTTATTATTCTATAAATAACCCAAACAATTTGTCTGTTACAAGCAAAATCTGTCTGTTTTGTAACTCTCTTCGCAAGCTACTACATCTATTGGAAAGAGCTCTAACTCCATGACAGATTTTCTGCAGACTGAAGAGATTTTTGCTTATATTTCAGGTTTTTTCAACAAAAATGTGGTTTTGTGGCAAGTCATTAAGGACTGAAGTCATTAAATGATGGCAGACAATTCATTTTCAGACTTCATATCCTTCAGAAAATGCATGCTAATGTGTACCGTATTATTCTAGCAACTTTCTAACTCTATATATAAAAGCAATATTTAAAATCTGTCCCTGTGCTTGGGCCTTTGACCCCTCATTATTTTTGGCTTTGTCCATATTTTGTGCACTAAGAGGATGAGAATTATGATGCCTCATTGTGTGCCTGTTCCTACTCTTACTCCTACTGCTTGGGAAGTCTTTTTCAGATAGCGAGCAAAACCAAACTTTCACAACTGAGTTCAAATGTATAAACCTATGAATCCAACTGCAGACACTTAAGATTCTTTTATGTTACTATTTCAGTACTTTACATTACATAATAGTCAAACTGACATTGAGGTAGCAGTAAATTTGTACCTTACCAACCAGCACCTGATACAAGGAGATTCCCATTATATATAAAATAGAATATATTTCTATAAATGCTCATGCACACACACACACACACACGCGCGCGCGCATGCACGCGCGCACACACACACAGATGTGTCTGTCTATCTCAATCTATATATATTTATATATATATATATATATATATATATATAGAGAGAGAGAGAGAATTCCTTCAAATACGGCTCCTCTGTTTAAATGTGTATATACGTCAGATCAACTTATTTAATTTCTGATCTGATTTTATCATTTTCATTTGTTCCTCAACCTGTGGATTTGGATCCAACCCTCAGATCTGACTCAGCCACTTTTATAACTTAGGATCTGACTCTCAAGTTCCTCCAATACCCATAATGTCCCTGTCCTCCAGATTACCTCAGATCTCATTTGCTGCACTTCAAGCAAGTCAGGATTTCCTTCTCTCATAGCTCCTAGTGGGTCATGAGTGAATTTAAAGTTTAAATTTGCAAATTTTGTTCTTTCCATTTTTGTATCACCCTTCCTTACCCTTTAAACAAATTTTGTTTTGATTTTCGGATTTCACCATTCATCTATAAAAACTTTGAATATACTGGCTGGCATAAGTCTCTCCTACCATTATTGGTAATTTCCACTTTTTCCCTTTTCCTCTTCTCTTCTTAAAGAAAAAAAATCCCTTTAGTATTTTGTATTTAGTAGCACAAGTGGACAGGATGATTAGGAGATTCCTCAGGATGTAGATACAGATCTGAAGAAGTCCTATGTGGACGAAACCTAGGTAACCTTCGTCTGTGTTTCGTTAATAAACCTGTGTTCGCCTGGATTAATTTTCCTTTTTCTTCATTACAGATCGGGGTTTTGCCTGCTCCATTCTTCACCATATCCATGAGCCACCATACTACCTTTGTGCCCTTGATAACTGCTTTTCCAGTCTGACCTACTGCTTTGGATCCCTTGGATCCAGAGGTTTCCAGAGTTGATACAGCAGTTCAAATTGCCCTTCCATCCTCATCTCCAATGACTTTTCTGATCTGATTGGCTATGACTTTGATGGAGCATGACGGATCTCTGATAGGAAGTGTCAGCCTTGGATCAGAGGTGATGTTCTTGACTTCAAATTGTTCAGAGTCATTGATTTCCCTTAGAGCTTTGGCGCTGGATAGCTCAGCTCTGACTCTCCCTTGGGGCATGGGATCTGTGAGGGTCTGGGATTGCCTGCTTTGAGAGCTATTGTTCCAAAGGGACTGACAAGGACCTCTACAAGTCCTTGTGCATTCAAAGTGGGGGAGAGGTTGTTCTCTCAGCTGAGAATGACTTTGACTTTACTTCCTTCAGAAGTTGGACAGCGTGGACGCCATACCAAAAACAGCTGAAAAAATCCTCAGTGCTCCATTAGATAAGCAACACTGGGTAAAAGGTACCCCTGCAAATTCCATAGTTGGTGTAGCAGCCATGAAGAAGGAGCTAGCTGAACAGAGCTGCATTGTGCATCTCCCTAACAGGGAGTCTAGGGCTTTAGACAGACTCGGGAAGTGCGTGCATGCATCAGTGACCTTTGCACTGCAATCACTGAATTACTTGTCCCACTTTGCCAGGTTGCAGAGAGACTTACTAAAGGAATTCTCTAACACTGCCCTGGGATCCATGTTTCAAGAGGAAAAGAAAACCTTTTCCTCAGGAATAGCCATCCTACAATCCATCTCAAATGCGTCCACGAGGTTAATCTCACATGCAGCTGAGGGTTCCTTAAGGGCTGCCAGTTCAGGCATTGCCATAAGGAGACATGCCTGGATGCAACTTTGGACTTTTATGAACCTTTCAAGGCATCATTCATCAATGCTCCCTTTGATGGATCATCACTTTTGAGGCCAACTGTGAAAGATACTCTCTTCTTATGTGAAAAAGATGGGACAACCTTGTCTGCTGTTGGAATCCAATTCTGTACTCACAATGGCCATTTTATAGGAAACAACGTGGAGGTAAGAAATTGTGGTTAAAGAAGTCGCAAGGGTCTTTCCAGGATTCACAGGGAGAGTTTTCTCCTAGAGGCAGAGTGGGAACTAGCTATATTGGTTTATGCAACCCACATGGCAGAGGAGGTCCGCGAAAGCAAGAATCTTGAGATTCCTTCTCAGCCAGATCCTTTCAGTACTCCTGAACAGTTGCCTGACTGTCCTTCTCTGGAGGCAGTTGAGGGGCACCTATCCTTGCACCTAAATTACTGGCAAGCCATTACAAATGACTGTTGGGTGCAAAGGATCATATCCAGAGGATATTACATATCCTTTTTCAAAACTTCCATTCCAAAGAAAAATCTCTGCAATATTCTTCTCTATCAGGGTGAGTCAGCAGCACAATAAATCACAAAGCTGCAAGACAAAAGAGTCATCCAGAAGGTCCCACCAGACCAAAGAGGATCTGGGATCTACTCAAGGTTTTAGTGCCAAAAAAGACAAGGGACCTAAGACCAATCCTGGATCTAACCTTCCAAAACAAATCCGTAAAGAACTCTGAATTCTGGATGGTCATTGTACAGTCTATTCTACCCCTCCTCCAAAAAGATGACTGGATCTGTTCAATACATCTTCAAGACATTTACTATCACATTAAAATGAACAGGTGCTCTCAAAGGTTTCTCCATTTCTGGCTGGGAGCCAGTGATTACCAATTCAGAGCTCTGCCTTTTGGTCTCACCACAGCCCCCCAAGGCATGTCAGTAGTAGCTGCTCAAATGAGACTACTCAGATTCAGAGTGTTTCATTGCCTGGATGATTGGCTCCTGAATGCATTGACCAGTCATCTACTCCTCCAAGCCAGGGATTATCTGCTCCACCTAGTGAATACTCTGGGAATCACAATAAATCCCAAAACGTCTTAAATGCAGCCAGTCCGAGTGATAAATATTATAGGGATGTGTCTAGACACATGCAACTGCCTAGCCCTCCTGCCTTCAAACAGAATTCTGTTGCTGAGATTACATATCAGACAAATCCTAGCCATCCCTTCGTCACCAACAGAATTCATTCTCAAAGCACTGGGTTCAGTGGTTGCCACCATAATAGAGATTCATACAGCTTTCTTACGCATGAGGATTCTTCAATAGACACTAGCAGTACAGTGGTCTTTTCACAGCTATCCACTGAATCAGCCTGTGAAAATATCTTGAGTGTGCAAAAACTCCCTGTCCTGGTTGCTTCTCTCGAGGGATGTCAAGGAAGGACACCCATTTATTCTTCCTCCCCTATGACCACATTGACCATGGACTCACCCCGGTAGTTGTGTGGGGGGGGGGGCATTACTTGGGATGAGTTGTTCAAGGCATGTGGTCGACATAGGAGACCAATCTGCATATCAGTGTTCTAGAGATGAGAACAGTACTTCTAGCATTGCAGGCCTTAGAGCTGTCGTCCTCTAGGGACTATTGCAATACAGACAGATAGACAATATGTCCATAGTCTGGTACATCAACACATAAGGGGAGGTGGATCTTACCACCTATGTCGAGAAGCAATGAGAGTTTGAAAATGGATGATCTCTTTCAACTGCTTTCTAGTAGTAATACACATTCCAGGAAAATCCAACATTCTAGTAGACAGGCTCAGCAGAATCTTTCTGATGCCTCATGAGTGGTCTCTCAATCAGTCTATCTATGGCAAACTCGATATTCCTTAAATGGGACCGACCTTGCTGTGATCTCTTTGCATCCCGATCCAACAACAAATGGAGCAGATTCTTTGCCCTGATCCCTCCTCAGGAACAGTCACCAAGAGATGCTCTAGTCCATGCTTGGCCCTCTGGTCTCCTTTATGCTTATCTCCGTCTACCTCTCCTCTCCAAATTTCTCCAGAAAGCGGAGAGGTTGAATAGCAAGGTGATCCTCATTGCACCCTTCTGGCCTGGACAGATCTGGTTTCCCTTCCTTTGGTCCCACCTGATACAGCCTCCCTGTATGCTGGATCCAAGTTCAGACTTCCTTTCCCACCCTTCAGGACAAACTCACCCAGATTTAACAGGCCTCAAATTGACAGCATGGTTTCTCCAGTTACATTGATGGCTAGACATTCCAGGATTTCCTCCCCAGTTAAAAGAAACTTGGTATGTTCACATAAAGCTTCCACTAGAAAAATGTACAAGAGCAAATGGAAAAGATTCTCCATTTGTACTCACTGAAAACAAATAGATCCCTTTACCGTTCCCATTCCAGCAATTATTGACTTCCTTGCTTCAATTTTCCAGAATAGAGGAAGCTACTCCACTGCCAAGGTACAGCTGGCAGCCATATCCAATAACCAGACAGGTGAAAACTCCTCTTCTTTGGCTTATTCCCAATTATGTAAGGCCTTCATTAGAGGTAGCTTCTTATTTACACCTCTGGTCAGATCCCACTCATCTGTCGGTCCTTCTTATGGTTTTACAAGCACTAGTTCACCCCACCTTTGAACCTTATGCCAAAGTAGATCTCAGATTCTTATCATGGAAGACTATATTCTTGGTGGCTATAACCTCGGCTAGGAGAATTTCAGAATTGCAAGCACTTTCTTCTAAGTTGCCTTATTTGATATTCCATAAAGACAGTCACCTCTGAGTATGGATCCTACTTTTTTTACCAGAAGCTGCTTCTGAATACAATATCAGTCAAGTCATTAATCTTCCTGTATTTTTCCTAATTTTGAGTACAAGGGCGAATATACCCTTAACCTTTTAGATATACATTGACAGTTACACTTTTATCTGGACAGAACAAAGGCCTTCTGAAAATTTGACCACTTATTTTCTTTTCCAAAGTAAAATTGGGGGATTGTGTCTCCCAAACAACCTTAGCTAAATGGATTACACATTGGATTGCTTATATTTACTCTGCAGAAGGTATCACACCACCTGGATATGTGAAAACACATTATATTAGGTCAGTGTCCACCTCAGCAGCTTTTTGGTCTAGATTAACTATTGATGATATTTGTGCAGCCGCCTCCAGGTCAAATACTCACATCTACACATTACAAGTTAGATATTATATCCAGAAACTGAGAATCCATTGGCTCTGCAATGCTTTGGAATATCCTTCCATGAGGGCCACCCAAGAGATATGTAGCTGGGGACTCTGTCCCGCAGGCTGAGGAATGAATGAAAATGTCAAATCAGATAAAGAAGTTATGTACTCATCATAATGTTCCATCTGTGCAGTCCATTTTCATTCTTCCTCAACCTTCCTGTCCTATCCCCTTGTCCCTTCTAGGAAGACTAACACAGGTGTTTAAGGAACCACTGTTCCTTTTGAGCTCCTTATTTTATCTTCTTCTATTGTATGATCATTTTCTATATATAGCTATATGTATTATGCATATACAGCTGCAGCTAACTTGATCTGAGATAATCTGGAGAACAGCTCCATTCTCATCTTTCTTCTCACTGGGAATGCTCATGCTTTCGCTCCACCTGCCTTCCTCCATATCATTTCTGCTCCCCTATCCTCACCCTAGTGTCTCACTTCATTTCATTTCCACTTCCTCTCCCTTTTTTCCTTTCTCATAACTCAGCCTATTCACCTTTCACTGTTCTACTCTCTTGCTCTAATTCTTCCTACCTCTCATCTCATGAAACTTTGAGTGCATAAATAGCTGCACTCCAAATTATACTTATGTCCAAAATACCCATGTTTTAGTTTTATTCAGTGCTTTCTTACAACACCTTGCTCAAATGCTACTGTTCTGTCTTCTGTATTACTGAGTTTTAGTAGATTTTGAAAATTGTATTGTACTTGTTAACTTTGTTGATATTAGCTTTGCAATAATTGTATATGGAGCTTTTCTCCCCGGACCTCCATTGAAAACGGGCTCATTTTGGCACAATGACTTTCCCAAGTTAACATACTACAAGCAAATAAATACATAAATTATGGTTAAGGGAGTTGCTCGTGGGTCGGATCCTAAACTATAAAAGTGGCTGAGTCAGACCCGAGGATCGGATCTGAACCCACAGGCTGAGGAAGAATGAAAATGAATGTTATGGTGAGTACATAACTTTGTTTTAATGCTGGTTTATACAGCAAATATCGCATCTTCACTTCATGAACAACAGCCTCTGGTATGGTGTACATCAATCTGCATAGTGTTGGTAAGTTCTTGCATTATTCTAATTTCTGATTACTTGCTGAGTTACCTTACTTATCTTTTATCCTGTTTACTCATATCACTATCTTCTAAATAAAGCTCATCCAAACAAATGCATTGTAAAAATGTATGACTTGTTCCCTTCCTGTTTTGACAAAACTCAAAATGTTGCTCCAACTTTTAGGTTACTTGGCCCAACTTGTTTAGGATCATACTCCCTATGACTGATAATAACCCTCTTATATTTGCATACAGTCACCTCTGTATGTATTTTCTTCCAAGATTAATACCTATACATGCAAATACAGTTGTAACTATTCCTGGAGTTATCCCACTTATTCACTCATTGGAGTCCATTTGGTTGAATATTTCTAGTTAAGCGAACAGATCAGATAAAATGACATCAATGATGGCTTTCAAGACTGACACTCTCTAAGAATTGTCCTTTCAGCTTTCATTAACCTGCAATGTTCACTGCTTTATGGGCTTGCTGAATGCTGAAACATAACTTGTACCTGTTTGATTGACCTTTTTCATTTGTCTCTATTATCCCATAGTATCTTTGAAAATTGTTCCACCATTTGTGCCATGATTAATTGAACTTCACTCATATTTCATATCTTCCCTCATATTCTAGAAACAAGTTGGCTGTACCTAGAGAAACTTCATTTTATAAACTGAAGTGCATGTAGCCAACATTGTGAGTTGGTCTGCTTTTCTGACTTTTTTTAGTCCTTAACATGCAGAGGCCCTGAAAAGCATCATTTTGTTCTTGGCCATGTATTCAGCCCAGGTTTGATCTGTTACATACACTGCAGTTTATGACTTTGAAGTTTATAGCACAATTTAGCTTAAACAGTTGCCTTTGAATGCATTTTTAATATGTGTTCTTTCTATAAAGCATGATATGGGCTATACCACACTATAATCCTACAGCACAACCTACAAAATCTGAAGTGGACATAATGTATTTTCACCTAAACACTTTTGTGCATGTAACCTAATAAAATCAGTAAGTAAGTAAATAAATAAATAATTAAAATAAGATACAAAGCTTTTATTTCTTTCAGTTGCAACTTTGCATCATTGCATAATTAAAATGGCAACTTCATCCCAAAGATCCCCAACTGCCCCACCAGTGTGTGTAATATGTTGACCACAATGAACATTGCAACAGAAAAATAACTCCTCAGGTCATCAAAATTCCTTGTTTATCCCCTTTCCTGCAAGGTTTTGATAGTTTTCACAGCTTCAATTTAGTTCTGCTGACAATATTCATTGAATATGGATCTTCCTGAGACAAGTCTATTATTCTTCTCAGAAGTAACAAAGTTCTGTATTATCCAAATACTTGTTTTGGTACTATAGATCAAAACTATTAAGGTCAACAAAGGATTTAAAACAAAGTATGTAATCAAAGAAAAATCACGAGGATGAAATAATATAGTTATGCCTTAATAACATGACATATTCAGAATTTCTTGAAGTTAAGAGAAATACCATAAGTAAGGTTCACAGGGTTCATATGTGCATATTAGGGTAATTCAAAAGAATAATCCAGAGGCAACACCATCCAAAGCGAAGGAGACCGTTACTGAAAATAACTCATAAAAATATATAGAACATAGTAAGTGCTTTCGTGTTGCTGGGAATGCTTCTTCAGACTTGATGGTTATTACAGAGAAAACTTCTGTTTAAATACATCAAGATGGCTATAGTGAACAGCTCTCTAGTCAATCAAGTATCTGACTCAATAAACTTAATAAGCTGCCTAATTAGGTCAGTACTTCAGTACTTTCAACTGAATAAAATAACTAAATAAAATAACTATATACATTATTAATTAGCTGCCATGTAAAACATCTATATGATAATTCCTGTATAAATACGTGATTTTTAATCTAATATATGATTTTTAAAATCATCAGTTTTGGCTGGAACAATAATGTATACAAAGTCTTCAGACATCCAGATACAGATAATATCTATACATTTCATCATTATGCTGACTGTAAATCCCATGACTTAATATATTAAGCTAAATGTCAGAAATGCACTTCTTTCTATATAGGCAAGACCAATAAGATTTTACATGAAAGGATCAGAGAACACTTATATGCTATTCAAAAAGAAGATGACAAAAATGCCTTAGCTAAACATGTAATCAATAATGATCTGACCCATAGGTTTGTCTTTTTAGCCATAGAATTGATCAGCAAAAATATCAGATTAGGGAATATCAGGAATTATACAGAAAAGCAAGAAAACGAATGGATTGTGAAGTTGCAAGCAGATAAGGCCCACTGCCTTAACGAGAAAGTTTCTCTGAAACCATTCTTGGCAGACAGACCTTTTATCCACTAAGTCACGAACCATGAAGTTCATTCCCATTAGTGATATCTATAGATATTAACTAATTTGGTAAATTAATTACTTAGATATTTGTTCATCTTTGTACAACTCATAGATTCATTAGTATGGATTGTAAAGATCAACTTCATAGGGTGATAGGTAGGTACTAGGCTATTGTCCCTAGGGCCTATATAAGCCTAGCCAAGAAGGTACCCTGGCTTTCGCCACCCAAGAGAATTATTTTCCTGTGCCACTGTCAAGCAGAGCCACAGAAGTGATCCCCGGGGTGAATTTTCTATTTCCCATCCAGTCATCAAGATTTTTCTTGAAGAGTGCTAATGAGGAGCTTTGTTTGATATAGATAGGGAGTTTGTTCCAGAGTATGGGAAGTCTCTGGGACAGGAATCTATCCCTCCAGCATGTTCTGTTTATTGTGGTGACAAAGTTTAGGTCCCTAGAGCGTGTAGCTCAGAGAGATTGGGATTTATTTAAGTGGAGCATGTCCAACAGCTTTGGGTTTGACATAGCTTTGTATGTTAGGCAGAGATTGCCTCTGAGTAGGCAATATGTGACGGAGTAAAGCTGGAGATTTTTGAGGCGGTCTGCATAGGGCATCTGTTTGAGGCCGGTAATCCTCTTTGTGAGGTATTTCTGTGGTCTTTCCAGTTGTTGTAGATGTCTTGTGAGGTACTTACCAAAAGGGGCGTTATACTCTATAATGGGTCTAATGAGTGACGAATAGAGGGCAACAATGACCTTTTTTTTTCCTGGATGAGAAACCTTTTGTGATGAGGTATGCCACATAGAATGATTTCCTGACTACTGTGGCGATGTGATTATCAAAGGAGAGCAAAAATAAAATGGAGTACAGCTGGACAACAAACACAAAACTCCAAAAACCAGTCGTAGTGAAGGAACCACGAAAAGATATATAGTTGACAAATGTTTATTTATTAACGTTGCAAACTGCTACAATAAACCGTTTTTGTCAGAAAAACACTCAAACATTATCAGATATAAAACTTTGCTCTTTCATCACTTCCCTTATATACCGATAGGTGAAATTACATTCCAAATCAATTAAGCATTTAAAAAACCCTGTGTTGTTTAAAACAGTTCATAAACATGAAAAACATAATAAATAATGTAAAAAAAACTACATTTCCTATCTTGATTGAATGAATGAATAAGTTGAAACATAAATCAGCATTACAAATACATATATAATATGATGAATCAATGAAATAAATACTTAAAAATAGTGACTATATAAACTTGTATTAAATTTCGTAGACCATTGATGCCCCTAAAAACACTAGAAGTGTCACTGTAAAAAACATACTAAAACTTAACATAGAAGTCATGACAGATAAATATAGTGAAGAGTTTATAATACCATTTCAACGTGTATTTCATTTACAATTTGGCTGATCTAAGTTTAAGTAATGGTATGATAGAAATGTGGTCATTCATGCCAGGCGGCATATTGGCTTCCAAAACTGTTTGCCAATAAGTTTCCCTATATTCCAATTTTGTTTCCCAGGGGCCTCCCCTGAGCTCTTTGGAGACTGTTTCAATCACACAAAAATAAAACTTGGCTTGACTACATATTAGGGTGTGTTTCTACAGAGCATTATGGGTACTTTGCTTTTGAATATCGTACATATGTTCGTAGATTCTACGTTTCAAGGTTCTCTCCATTTTTCCAACGTAGAACCCTTCGCACCCTTCACACAGGACGATATACACCAGCGCCTGGGAATTACAATTGAAATATGTGGCTGCTCTTAGCCAGCTTTTCTTAGCCGTAACATATATTTCCTGTTTATGGGAAATAAACTTACATTGTGGGCATGAGCCACATTTGTTACGTACCTTTTGGTTTACTAGAGAATACTGGGGGATGTTGAACATTCTCCAGGGAATTTTTTTATATTGTACCCTCTACAGAAAACAGTTTTCACTGTTTTCCCTTTTAAATTGGGTAAATCTGTAAATTCGCTGAATTTAATCCATTCACTTTCAACAATATTTTTTATTTGGTAAGCATTGGCGCTAAAGTTGGTAACAAACATCCTATTATACCCTGGACTGGCTTCACGTCCTGTTGGTTGTCTCTCTGTGTATTGAACTCAACTTCTCCTATTCCTAAAATGGGTCTGTATTTTTCTGGTCTACCAGAACCAACCTCAGTTTGTACGTCCATTATTAATCCAAGTGGATACCCCCTTTCAGAAAACATTTGGGTGAGAGTTTTGCATTCTCTATTATAATCCTCATCTTGGGATGTCATACGACAGGCCCAGAGATACTGTCCTTTCACGATGCCCCTCTTTTGGTACAATGGGTGGGCACTTGTGTATCTGATATATGTATTTGAGAAAGTGGGCTTCCAATATATGGTAGACCTAAGCCCATTTTCTCTAACGTATAAAGATACGTCTAGATAGTTAACTTGTTGAGTTGTCATCCAATGTGCTAGCTTTAAAAAGGTGGTGCTTTCATTTAAACAGATGATAAATTCCTCTAATTGTTGGTCAGTGCCAATCCAGAAAATACAAATATCATCCAGGAATCTGGTGTACAAGTTCCAGAACTGAACATATTTGCTGTGATGTATGTATTTTTTCTCCCACACAGATAAAACAATATCTGCATACATGGGGGCACAATTGGCCCCCATTGCTACACCAGATTCCTGTTTGAAAAATTCCCCTTCAAAATAAAGGAAATTATTATTGGGAATTAGTTCAGCCAGTTCCACTTAAAAAAAAGTCGTTGTCTGAAGCTCCGGAACCTGTTCTAAGGGCTTCTTTCAACCAGGCTAGCCCTACATTTTGGTGTATAATGGAGAAAAGATCCATCACATCTATGGTGACAAATTTAAGCTGTGGTACCTTTAAGTCTGGTTTAATTTTACTTAGAAATTCCCAGGAATCTTTTAATAAATATTGGTCCCTACCCCATATATTTTTCATTTTCCAATCCATTTTTCAATCCAGGAATTTAGACAAGGGAGAGATCTTAGAACCTTCAGATGCAACAATAGGTCTTAAAGGGGGATTTGTTTGCATTCTTATGAACCTTGGGTACCCCCAAAAATGGACAGCACCCTGGGGTACTTATTTTCCAAATAGAAATAAGTGTCATAATCTATTACCCCTAAATCGAACAAATCTTTGATGGCCAAATCTATCTTTTTATAAGAAATGTTTATTTCATTAATGGATACTTTACTGTATCTTGTTGCATCATGTAAAATGGAATACATTTTGCCATCATATATGATCTTGTCCATTAGAATGATTCCCCCTCCCTTGTTCGGTTCCATGATCCTGATATTAGGATCTTCTTGTAATGTAGCCAAAAGTTTTTTTTCGGCCACATCCAGGTTAGGTATACTCTTAATGTACTTTATTTTATCCCTGATTTGCTTTTCTATACTAAACTCCCGATTCCTCAATTGAGGATGAATAGGTGGATTAAAGGTGCTAGATCTCCTAGGTAAAGTGTTGTCTATCCTGGTATTGTTGTCACCAAACATATTCTCCAAGTTCAATTTCCTGGTAAACATTTTTACATCTAGGATGACTTGTGGCAAACTGCTAGTCCTACTAGTTATGAATTTGAAACCTTTGGTGAATAGGCTAAAACAATTGTCTGTTACCTCTATATTGCTATAGTTGAAAATGTGGAATCCAGCTTTACTCACCACTTCATAATTTTCCCCTCGTGTGGTAGTGGTGGCAGGTTCTACTTCTATTGCCAATTCCTTGAGTAACCCCCCCCCATTGGTAAGGTCCCCTGTAAAATGGTTGTGGTTCCTATTCTTGTTCCAGTTACGGATGCTTTTTGATCTACGTGGGAGAGGCTCTAAATTGTTTTCATTATGCTCATGCCCCTCCCCAGATTCAGAATTAAGCATAACATTTTCAGATTGATGGAAATTGGAATAATTTTGCACTGGACCTTCACTGAAGACTACATTATTGTGAATAGGGCGTAGAGGGTACTGCCTCCCTTCTTGGTATTCCTTAAAATCACGCTCAAATTTCTTATATTTACGTTTTAAAACATCCTCACATTTTTTATCAATTTACAACCTGATGTCATAATATCTTTTCTTTTCTGCTTCTATGCTGAATATCGGATCATTGACTACTCTATTATTATATAAATCAATGAATTCTTGCAACCAATTTATTTCTCTTTCATTATTCCTGGTGATAGCTTTCACTATCTCCAGGCCACAGTCTTTAAATATATTTAAAAGTTCCTTGTGAAAATCACTTCCTTCTACCACGTTGTTTGGGTATTTAAAGGTTCTTAATTCCTTTGGTACAATACGTTTCTTTAGGCACTCATACAAATAAACGTTGTCTAAGTGTAAAGTTTTGTACCTTAACAAGGCTGTTTGCAGTTTGTCCAAGGACTCTCTATACGTATCATTAGTTGGAGTCCTCGTATTTCCTTTGTCAGTAAAATTAAACGATAATCCCTTTTTAAGCCAGTCTTTTAACTCCATATGAGAACCAATTCCTGTCGCTGGTGAAAATGTTTGTTGTATTCCTTCAGCACTGGCTGCAGAATGTAGAAAATTTGGAGTAGCTTGGAAATTACTGTTGCTGGTTCCAGGAACATCTGCTCTCACATCAGGGACACCATCATTGAAACCTTGCCCAAGGGGAATGTCGTTACTGATAAACGCTTCCTGGTTACCATTGTTAGAATGTTTAGAATGTTGAGATAAAACTGCTACAATTCCTTGGCTCACCGGCGTAAGCAATTCGATCAATTGTGTCAAGTGACCCGCAATTTTGCGGCATTCTCCCACTTTGGATCCTCTGTACCCCTCCATCCTATTAGTGGGCATGGTACAACCTTCACTGTCCTCCATAGATAACAGGAAACCAAAGAAAAACAGACTACAGCTGGACAACAAATACAAAACTCCAAAAAAACGTCGTAGTGAAGGAACCACGTAAAGATATATAATTGACAAATGTTTATTAACGTTGCAAACTGCCACAATAAACCGTTTTCATCAGAGAAACACTCAAACTTCATCAGATATAAAACTGCTCTTTCATCACTTCCCTTATATACTGATAGGCGAAATTACATCCCAAATCAATTAAGCATTTAAAAAGCCCTGTGTTGTTTAAAACAGTTCATAAATATTAAAAACATAATGAATAATGTTAAAAAACTACATTTCCTATCTTGATTGAATGAAATAAGTTGAAACATAAATCAGCTTTACAAATACATATATAATATGATGAATCAATGAAATAAATAGTATTATCAAAGGAGAGGCTACTGTCCACCTGTGTCCCAAGGTCTCTTATCACACTTTCGGTGTTAAGTTTACTACCGCCAATGTGGTAGTTCATGGGTACAGAGTTTTTACCAAAGGGGATGACGATGCACTTTTTTGGCATTGAGCTTGAGGCCATGGCTTTGACACCAGGCATCTGTCTCAGTGAGGCCCTTTTTTAGGATGTCCACATTGTTAGGAGTTGCAATTATTGTTCCTAGTTTGCAGTCATCTGCAAACTTCGTTAGAGAATTCCTTTGAGAATTAATAATTCTGTGTTTTCATGTTACACCTCAATAGTCTTAGAAACTGTTTTATTTTTTATTTTTTATTTTTTATATATTTATGCATATACATAAAAGAATTTGTTATAGACATTAGTTATGCATCAACGTCTATGAATATAGGCAACATATGTCCAGTTATATTTATATTAGTTGAATATAATCAATACATGATCTATCAGCTCTTTATATACATTGCATTGTGCATCATGAGTTTACACCGATATTTTGAGATATTTAAATATATCTTGTCTTAATACATATCTTTTATATAAATAAATATATATATATATATATATATATATATATATATATATATATATATATTGTCTGTTGTCAAATACTGATTTTTCATTCATTGTGGTATTTTACAATAATATATTTTGTATATATTTTTTATATATGATTTTTTAGGCAGATGCTTTATGTGAATGCTAACTAGTACTATAGATACATGTTTTAATATTTAAGTATCTAATAGTCTATATATTTTATATGCTTTCATCCACTTTGCATTTTGTATTTTATATTATGATTTTATACTGCCAACTAGTGATGATTAAAGATGTCAACACTTTGTATACATTATAGTTCCACACAAAACTGATGATTTTTAATCTAATATGTGATTTTAAAATAATGTATTTATACATGAATTATCATATAGATGTTTTACATGGCAGCTAATTAATATTGTATATAGTTATTTTATTTAGTTAAAAGTACTGAAGTACTGAACTAATTAGGCAGCTTATAAAGTTTATCGAGTCAGATATTTGATTGGCTAGAGACCTGTTCACTATAACCATCTTGATGTATTTAAACAGAAGTTTTCTCTGTAATAACCATCAAGTCGGAAGAAGCATTTCCAGTAATGCGAAAGTGCTTACTACTTTTTATATATTTTCATGAGTTATTTTCAATAAAGGTCTCCTTCACTTTGGATGGTGTTGCCTCTGGATTTTTCTTTTGAATTTGAACAGTTTTGTATCACAGAGGCACTTTACCCCACTGAATGTGCTTGTTTTATTCCTGTGGATATATTAGGGTAATGATCACAGGAGCCTTTATAAGCATAGCCATGCATCCCAAATGTGACCAACAAGTTTTAGTGCCCATGAGATTATTTTAAGCAGTAATGTAAGCTAGAGTATAGCAGGTCAAGCATTTATAGACTGCCTCTGTTCATTAGAGACACATATACCAGACCAGGGGTGAATTTCCAATTCCTCAACCACTGGTCCAGGTTATGCTTAAATAGGGTTAGGGAAGAACTCTTCTTCATATGGCTGGGAAACCTTTTCCAGGGATGGGGTATTCTCTCTGATGCATATCTGTTCCTCCAATATGTCCTGTTAATGTTGCAAGTAAGCTTCAAGTCTCTATACAAGGCAAGTCTGATGATATTCATTTTGCAGATATGTGAAAGGTTCACCAGAGCAGGTTTCAAGGATGCTTAGTATGCCAGGCATAGATTGCCCCTCAGCACTTTGTAGGAGACAGAGTATAGAGATAGGGCTTTGAGGTGATCCACATAAGGCTTGTTGCCAATTCTCTATATTCATTTTGTGTGGACCCTCTGTGGAAGTTCCAACTGTTGCATGTTCCTGGTCAAGTACATACTGAAGGGGGCGGTGTTGTCAATGATGGGTCTGATGAGGGCCGACTACAGTAGAACAATGACTTTCTTGGACCTATATGCCATGCTCTTGGTCATAAGTTCAGCAGCATAGAGTGATTTCCTTACTACCTTAGATGCATGTTGGTCAAAAGGCAGATTACTGTCTACATACATCTCAAAATCCCTAACTTACAAGTTCTACTCTTAGTGGTGTGTTATCATTGAGGTAGTTTCTTGGGGAGCTGACTTTATTATTATTAAATGCATTCATTATTGAATTATTGAGAGTGAGTTTCAAACCATGGCTCTGGCACAAGGCATTTGTCTGCATTAGCCCTTCCTGATGATATTACTGTCTTGGTGGGGTGGAGATTCTATGGCTGCTCCCAGTTTATAGTCATCTGCAAACTTTGTCAGCCAGAGGCCATTGACATTAGCCCTGACGTCTGAAAAGTAAATGCCAAAATGAGATGATCCAGCATAGTGCCCCGAAGGATTCCACTAGTAACTGGCCTCATTATGGAGATGGATTCCATTATCCTAACTTTTTGGGTCCTATATGAGAGCTTGCTCCTTATCCAGAGTGTATCAGAGGGGTTATGTCTAATTCTATGAATTTGTTTACAATGTCTGAGTGGGTTATTTTATCAAATGCCTTAGCCAAGCAAAGTTAGGCAATATGCACTGTTTTGACCTCATCCATTGCTTTAGTGACCTTCTCAAGGAAGTCCACCAGGTTGAGTAGGCATGATCTGCCCTTGACAAAGCCAAGATGGGTCAGACCCAGTCTCGCAAGGTTCCACATGTCATTATCATGATAATTCTTTCCATGGCTTTGCATATAAGACTAGTCAGATGTATGGGTCTGCAGTTACCAGGGTATATTGAGGGCCCACCCTTCTCCAATGGGATAGCCATTACAGTTCCAAATTCACTTGGCAAAAAAGCCTATCCTTTTGCCCCCGGAGCTATTTACTGGGTAAAATTGGGTTGTACTGGCTAGGTTTGAAAGGTTTCTAAGCCATTAGCCTAGTCATCTCCTATGAACTTATGAACCTATGTATTTCATGCTGTAACTACATGTAGACATTTCTTGGACACATTTTAGACTGAGAGAAATTTTCACATCTTGTTAGTCAATCCTAGTTTGTCTTTAATAGTAACTATAAGCCTAATATTCACATACATATCTAGTTTACAGGGTAAGTTAGTAGTTAATAACATTCTTCCTATAAAAGAGTGCCCTGTAACAAGAATGTACCAATGTGGTAGTAGTGGTGTTTGTAATCACATGGGATAAAAAATATTGTCTGATTAATGGCCATGAATATTTACATTTTAAATATGTCTGTGGCACTGAAAATGTGGTACTTGTTCCTAATGTGTTACTTTTCTCCTTCCTATCTTCCATGTATAGCAAGACAAAGGTGCACAATTAAGAGAAAAGACATCTAATTCTCCTGTGAGGGCAATGGCAGTTCACATTAATCAGCTTTATGCAGGGCAAGCTTGTAACATAAATATTTCTAAGAAATCCAGGGAATTAATGAAGCTATTTAATTGACTACAGGATATGAGTTGATTTTAAAGAATTGTAACTTCTGTCCTAAGGGTTTTGAACACTGATATTAGGTGGAGGCTCTTATTTTGAAAAGTTCTGTCTCTGCCTCTGTAGGGCTGTTTTACTTCACTAAGTACCACTTTAAGAGTTTAATGAATCCACTATGAATTGCTTTTTGTCAGTTTAATCTGCATCCAAAGGCCAAACAAAAACACTTTATAAATTTCTCTCAAACTGTATTCTAACATATTGCATCTGCAGCAGTTTAACACTTTGTTCTGAAAAGAATGTGACCACTTGACGTTTTATACAGAAAACATACTGAGGACTTTTCAATTTAATATTCATCACCAGTACCTGCAGTGTGTTAATGCAAGGTCACCAGTCTAATTAGGACCAATTATGCCTTTTCTTGATAATTTGTCACTTTTGTTCTCATAATAATTCCAACACTGCAATAAAGCCCCATCCTGGCAACAGCCGATCATGCCCCACCTAATATCTTGTGCCATTTTCTTCATCCTAGCGATACTTCTGTATTATACATACATTTGCACTGCATTAAAAAGTTATACATAAATGTAAATTAATAACATATTACATTTTATATTGATACCTAATTTAAATGCAGAATACAGGTTCAATATGTCTTACACAAAGCCTAGGTTTTCTATTTTGGATTGTAAAAGAAGGACACACATTAAAACAAGTATTTTTTTTCAAGTGATCCCATGCATTCTACCACTTGACCACAAGTATGCTAAATCTACTAACTTTGACAATGTACAACAGTAGACAATGGGACAAACCCTTTACCACAGTGTCACCATGTATCATCAAACCATTAACATAATCACTGACCTGTAATATAAGTTGCATGAATGAAGCACCCATTATACTTCAGATACAATGTGATCAATGGAAACAGTGCAGCTGCAATAGATGCCAGAGAAGACAGAGTGAAGGAGTTAATTCCTTTTATTTACATTGCGATCAGTCAGCAAAGAAAAACTCTGACAGGTAACAGTGAAAGAAGGGAGCAGTCTTTCAGAGTAGTTTCTACTGTGATATAACAAAATAACACATCTAACATATTTCTCAAGGACAATCATATTGATGCATTCCAATGATAGGTAGAGCTTCCAAAATATTAATGTATTTATTTATGGACAGATACATTTAATTGACAATTCACTTTGTCAAATGTTTAAAAAGCCAGTACAGCTGATCAAAAGTCAGCTGATGAACTTGAAGCTGTATGTGGATTCCTTAAATGAGTATGCCATTAATGAACTGGAGATTCAGTTATTAGAGGAACTGATACTTACATTTGCAGAGAAGATAATGAACATAGAAGAATGTGCTGTTTGCCAACAGCAAAAATAGAACATGTGAGACAAGCCTTGGATGGGCTTAATGTAAGGAAGTACAGATCTGTTCTTATTCATGTCAGTACAAATGATCTTATCTGCAAGGACTCTGACTGTTAGTAGGGAATTTACAGCCCTTAGGTGTTAGGATGTATTTTTCACAAATCACATATAGAAAGGATAGTCAGGTCACAGTGAATGAAAAGATTTTTTGGGTAAATATCTACATGGAAAAAATGTCCCATATAAAAAAATGGAAATGCATTGAACATCTAAGCCTAGTTTTGGGCACATGTGTTCAAACAAAATGGTATGTATTTATCAAGATCAGGGAAGATAATTTTTGCTGCAGATATTTTGCAATATTTCACAAACACTAGGCAGGATTTTGCCAGGTCAAAAGTTTAACATTTCACAGATAGCAACATTTGATGCACCTCTGATAGTTGTTAATGCTAGGACCATTAATAATAAAGTTTTTTTTTTTTAATTGGAAAATCTGATATATTTCCACAAGACTGAAGCAGCATGGTTGCTTTGCCAGAGATGGTCTGCACCTCTCCCCGCTAGGCTTTCAAATATTAGCTAAAACATTGACATTCCCACATAATGCCTTTTTTAGGCAATGACAAACTGAAAGTACTGACATAGCAAATGAAAACAAAGAAAACCAAAAGGTATTAGTGCTCAGTGCTAGGAGTCTAAACAAAAAACTCCACGCCGTAGAAGCTCTCTTCACCCTAGAGAATGCTGACATCTGTGCCATCACTGAGACATGGTTTAAAGTCACGGAGAGTACACTAACAGAGCAAGGTTATAATGCCTTCCACACATTTAGGCCAGCTACTTCACAGGTAGGGACTAAAGTCAGAGGTGTCTCTATTTACATCAAAAATAAATACACTTCAAGGCTTGTCAGACAGGACAAAGCACTTGAGCTGCTCCAAACAGGACAATGCAGTTGAGCTGCTCCATGTTCAAATCACCATAGGTAAAATCCAATACCATTTACTTGCAAGCTATAGGTCCCCGTCTATGACCCAGGACACCCATACCATGTATTTAAACTTATTAGAAACACTACCCACCCAACCCAATACCATATCCGTCAGTGAATTTAATTAACCCCCTATTAGCTGGGAATCCTATACAACGCCAAATGTACATGCACAGAGATTCCAGGATTTTGTAAACACAAACTCCCTGGCCCAGATAGTCAATACACCAACCAGGGGTGCAACTGCACTGGATTCGTTTCAAGTAAAAATAAAACCTGGACCTCTCCTGCTATTAAGTGAGAACCTGGCAAAATTTGAAGCCCCTATAAACCCTGAGGACATTGCTGCCTATGGAGTACTGTTTAAAGAAACCCTGTACAAGCATGTTAATAGCTGCATAGAGACAGCTGTACCTACCATGAAGATGTACAGAACTAACTCAAAAAACAAGCCACCCTGGTGGAATCACAAAATCAATAGGCTGTATAACAGAAGGAAGAAACTAATGGTAAAAATTAGGAGGTGCAGCACCCAGCAGGATGAAAGCACTCTCATCAAACTAAACAACTAACTCAGAGGACAAATAAAGTCTGCCAAAGCCAAATCTGAGTTAAGTTTGGCCTCCCGGGCCAAGGACAAACACAAAGCATTCTTTAGCTATGTCAGCAACTTCAAAGGCAATACACAATTGTGTGCAGAGCTCATTGTAAATGGATCCACCTATACTGAGCCAGAAGATATAGCAAACCTCCTGGCTGATAAATTCAGCTCCAACTATTATCAAATATAACTCCTCCTACTATCACTAAGGAACAGGTCCTTAATACTCTCTCAAAGACCAAGACCACTGCATCAATGGGCACAGATAATATCCCAGGATGCCTTCTAAATAACATGAAACATTACCTGTTAGGGCCTCTTGAATTACTATTTAATGTAGCCCCCAATTAGGATTTGAGGCTCATGAATAGAAAAAGGTAACAGTCATCCTCTGCACAAAGGTGGGCCATCTACAGACCCTGGAAACTACAGATCCATAAGTCTCACTAGTCTTATATGGAAAGCCATGGAAAGAATTATCATGGAGATGATCGATAGAGATATAGTAAACCTCCAAACACTGGAACCAAACCCCTTTTGTTTCGGTAAGGGCAGATCATGCCTACTCAACCTGGTGGATTTCTTTGAGAAGGTCACCAAAGCAATGGATGAGGTCAAAATCATTCACACTGTTGACCTTGTCCTGGCCAAGGCATTTGACACAATACCCCACTCAGGCATTATTGATAAACTCAAGAGTTTAGGTACAAACCCGTACATCAACAGGCAGATAGCCAACTGGCTCATAGACAGGACCCAGGAAGTTAGAATTGGGGAGTCCATCTCTACAAAGAGGCTAGTCACAAGTGGAGTCCCTCAGGGATCAGTCCTTGGACCACTCCTTTTTGGCATTTACTTCTCAGAAGTCAAGGCCAATGTCAGCTGTCTCTGGCTGACTAAATCTGCAGATGATTACAAATTATGAGCTGTCATTGAATCTCACACTGACACAAATGTTTTCCAGGAGTGACTGACACAGATAAACAACTGGTGTCACAGCCATGGACTAAAACTAAATGCCAAGAAATGCATAATAGTATCCTTTTGGAAGTCATCCATCCCTGGTAATTATCATATTGACAACACACCCCTTAGAGCTGACCCAGTAGTCAGGGACATAGGGACACACATAGATAGTAGTCTAGCCTTTGACCATGTCTCCACAGAGGTAAGGAAATCATTCTATGTTGCGCAACTTATAAACAAAGGTATGGCATCTAAGTCCAAAGAAGCCATTGTTCCACTGTATTTGGCATTCATCAGACCTATCACTGAGTTAAATGCCCCCTTTGGTATGTACCTAACCAGGCATATCCAACAAATGAAATGTCCACAGAGGTTCCTCACTAAAAGAATACGGTGCTTAAATAAAATGTCCTATGCAGACTGCCTCAAGGCTCTATCCCTATATTCTGTCACTTACAGGCTTTTGAGGGGATATCTATGCCTCTCATACAGGGCATTGTCAGACACCACTCTGATGGACCTCCTGCATATCCACAAAACAGACAACACCAGAATTACCCTTTCTAAACACTTAAACATTGCCTGTGATATAAAATGGAGCTGGAGAGATATGTTCATAGGTTCATAGGTAGGTACTAAGTTATTGGCCCTAGGGCTTATATAAACCTAGCCAAATGGTACCCTGGTTTTCGCCACCCAAGAAAATTATTTTCCTGTGCCCCTGTTGAGCAGAGCCACAGAAGTGATCCCCTGGGTGAATTTCCTATCTCTCATCCAATCATCAAGATTTTTCTTCAACAGTGCTAATGAGGAGCTTTGTTTGATATAGATAGGTAGCTTGTTCCAGAGTATGGAAAGTCTCTGGGATAAGAATCTATCCCTCCAGCATGTTCTGTTTATTGTGGTGACAAGATTTAGGTCCCTGGAGCATGTAGCTTGGAGGGATTGGGATTTCTTTAAGTGGAGCATGTCCAACAGCTCTGGGTTTGACATAGCTCTGTATGTTAGGCAGAGATCACCTCGTCCCAGAGACCACCCTGTCTATGGAACAGTCTCCCCATCCATGTGAAGCAGAGTTCCTCCCTAACCCAATTCAAGTGCAACTTGAATTTCTGGTTTCCCATCAAAGTATCCATCCCTGGTTTGGCACCTATGTCTCTAATGGACACAGGTAACCTGTAAATGGTTCATCTTCCAGGCCCATGTTTACATTTATCAAGGATATCAGAACTTGTCAGAGATTTGGGATGCATGGCTTGGCTTGAAAAGGCCCTTGTGGTTGTTAGCTTAGTAAATACCTATGAACCTGTGATTATGTTACTTGTGAAACATGGTTAAAGAACAATGACTGGAAATCTATTTCTATCAGGGTATAAATGTTTTACTGTAACAGACATTCTAACAAAAATTCAGGTGGAGGTGTTGTGATAATCACAGGTCTCATAACTATATTTAATCCCTATCATATGTTCAGTGATAACACCAATACTATAGACTGTGCAACTGTGACAATAAAGACAACCCTGGAATATATAACAGTTGTTGGAGTGTATAGAACACCAAAGTCAAGTGATGCTGACCTAGAGGAATTCATACATTTCTTGCATGAAACACAGGTGGGAAAAATAATATTACCTGGGGACTTGAATATGCCAGAAACAAACTAGATTAATATTGATTCAACAATGTTAGTAAGGAAATTATTCACACCATATATTCAGGAACAACAATTGCTTCAGATTGTAAAAAAAAAAAAAAACTACCAGGGAATGGAAAAATACTAGACATTGCTTGTGTTCATAAATAAATTACTGTTATTTCAAGTCAAGGTTTGCCACCATTGATGTGCAGCAATCATGGGGTTATAAAGTTTAATGTGTTGCTAGATAATTCTCCCAAACTGAAATCTAAACCAATGCACAGAAGGTTAATTACAGATTATATGGAAGCAAAACAGTCACTATGTAAATCTAACTAGAGAGATGTGATCAGAGGAAAAACTGCAGATGGAATGTGGAAAGTTTTGAAAGAGAAATTGTTAGAGTACAAAAAAATCAACAAAATGTTTAACATCAGGATCTAGGCATACAACATCAGGGGGATACTTTTCCATAAGAACAAGACACCTGATTAAGGTGAGAGACAAAAATGTAAGAAATAGAAGAGATGTTGAACTACTGCTTTGAAAACTGAAATAAACAAGCTGGACAAACAAATTAAGCATAGTGAGATAAAAGATCACAAAAAACTTGAAGAGAATGTATATAAAGATATTGAGCATAATAAGAAACATTTTTATAGATACTTAAAATGTAGCAGGAGTAAAGACATCCAGATAACCTCAGATACTGGAATAAAATTATATTATATTAAAAAAGAACTGCACAAACTGGATCCAAACAAACCACAGGGAGGAGACAGAATTAGTAATAATGACCTGAGAACACTTCAGCAAGAATTTACAATACCATTATATCCATTTTCTAGGTCATATAAATATGGGGAGATTCTTCAAGATTGGAGTAATACACTTATTAAACCTGTCTTTAAGGGAAAGGGGACTAGGATAAATGCAGAGTCATATAGACCCTTAAGTCTACTTTCATGTTGTGGAAAAATAATGGAGAAAGTAATATTGGATATGTTATTGTCAGACGTGGATAGGTTGGGACTTGAAACCATATATCAGCATGCATATATTGAAACTAGATCTATTACTACCTATAACATGATGTTCTGTAACAATATAATAACAGCTATGAATAAAAAATGTGGTGTGATGTAATTTACATAGATTTAACTTCAGCATTTGACAGGGTCATACACAAAACACTGATCAATAAATTAGTACAACTAGGTCTCAATATACTCTTGATAAGATGGATAGCTGGATGACTTACAAATAGGACATGCCTAGTATCATACACCAATTGGACAGGTGAAATCTTTGGTTACAGTAAGGGTGTCCTACAGAGCTCTGTCCTAGGCCCTTACTTGTTTAGATTGTATCTTTCAGACCTAACTTTTTCATCTGAGGTGTTAAGCAGTCTTTATGCAGATGATCTGAAACTGGGTAAACTAATTACAGATAAGGCATGTTTCCAAAAGAACTTCACTGAATTAAACATTTGGGCACAGAAGAATATGCTGATAAATGCATCAAAAATTAAGTATATGAGATTTGGTAGACATAAATTGAAAGGTAAATATTTTAATATACCACACAGTGATTGAAACTGTAGGCTCATTTAAGAACCTTGGTATATGGGTAGATTCAGCTATGAGATTTTCTAATCATATCAACTAATAGGTTAATGATAGTTATATATCTATAAAAGATTTATAAAGTCTAGGAAATCAGAAATGATTAAACCCAAACTTGAGTATGGAATAACAATATGGAAATTTTATAAGAAAACAAACATGAGTAAACTGGAAAGAGTACAGTGGAAATATACCAAGGGCATCCATGGATGTGAAAACTTAAGTTATTATGAAAGACTAAAAGCTATGAACATGTACAGTGTCTCTTATAGATATCTAAGAAGAGATCTTATTCTGGTATATAGGGCATTCAGAGACAACTACCTCTGGGAATGTTTGGGTTATCAAAACATAGTACAGAGTCATCAGAAAACCTATGTAGAAGATTTTATAGGAATGAGAAGTCTACTAATTGGTTCTCTGAGAGACCAGCTGATGCATGGAACAGACCATCAAATTACATTAAAGCAAGTTCTATTTTAAATATTTTTAAGAACAGCCTGGATATTTACTATGGGAACTTGTGTTTTGGTATATACTGGCAGGCTAGAATGGCATTGATGCTGTGCTTGAAATATTTGTATGTATGTATGTACCCTAGATGGCTTTGGTACCCACTTCATGCAGTATATATGTATCTTATTGATAAATTGGTAACGACATTCATTGTCATTCATTAATTTAGAGCTTTAGATGGCCTTTTCCTCCCAGTAGGCAAGTGCCTTATTTGCAAGACTAAAAACAAGTCAAGTAGCTTAGTCACTAGCCTGATCTCAGCCAGGAAGGCAATGGTGTATATTATCATTAAGTAGGCACACAGTGGTATATATTATCATCATGTATACACACATTGGTGTATATTATCATTATGTTTACACACAGTGATGTATATTATCATTATGTATACACTCAGTGGTGTACATTATTATGTATACACACAGTGGTGTATATTATGTATGCACACAGTGGTGTATATTATCATTATGTATGCACACAGTGGTGTATATTATGTATACACACAGTGGTGTATATTATCACAGTGTTATATTAGTGGGGGAGAAGTGTCTTTATATAAAGATTCAATGTATTTTGTAACAAAAATAATACTATATTGTATTAGAATTTTTTTTTAATTTTATGTTGTAAGTCAGTAGAGTCCCAGATAAAGGATGAGACTCTCAAGTTAGCAAAAATTATTTTCTAGATTTTATCTTAGGTGCCTTTTTTTCTTAACTTTTGTTACGGACCACTTGCATTTAAACCAATAGAGTGAGCTGTATAGGCCAGACCAAAACAAAAGAACAGGAAGGTAAAGGGAAGGGGGAAGTGATGCAAGGAGGCCACTATTATTTTTAAACCAAGTAATAAAAGATGAAACTATTGTTTAGTTAGGACCATGTCAGTTTTAAAAAATTAAGCATTATTTAAGGAAACTTCACTGATTCTAGTATACCAGCTACTCAGCTACTACAGTTCTAATTTAATGAGAACAAGTCACAAAATGGAGGAGAAAGACCAAATATATCGCTTTGTGACATACAGATGGATAAAGGAGACTGGATGAAAATAGAAAATTTACCCCAGTCGCAAGTGTTTCCTATAATGAATTAGAAAAGGACTACTAAATAAACATACAAATGCTTTTCAGTTGATAGAGATAGTCACATGTCCTTACCCACAAAGTAAAGGAAATTAAATTAAATACCTTATGTTTAATATAACTGGATTCTCATTAACTATAGACATTATTTTGAATTGAACAGAATATGCAAACCATCAAAGAAAGATGTATAAGCGGGTTTTACTACAAAGTCCCAGTTCCAAACTCCAGAGCAAGCCAACTAATTTTTCATAACTGGTCAAGCAACTCAATTTCTTTCTTTTTTTTTTTTTTTTGCAGGGCAAAGGGTCCCTTGTATGCTGATGTTGGAGACTAACATCCTGATACATTGGTGAACTATGCAGCAGCCTGGGGGACCATTCAGCCAGAAATTATCCCTTGCCTGTGTATTTTTTGAATATTTGCCAATGGTGGGTTGGGAGGAATGCTGCTGTAGTGTAGTGCTTCTATTCAAAATAACACAGATTGAGTTTTTGGTTAGAGTCCCACCCATGCTCTAAATAAATAAGGATTCATTGTGTACATCACAAGTGAGATTGTACTGAGAGCAAAGAATTGTGGGATGTTGGACTGAATAAACGCCCACATTAGGGAAAAAAAAATCAGTGTGGATTACAAGAAATAAGTACATTTTCTTTTCTTGACAGACATGCAGGTGACAAGGGCAGTGGGCAGCTGAGCATACCTTTGAAATGTGCATGATTTTCAACTCAACTGTTTGCCCTATCCAGGGCCACCAAGAGAAAATCCGGGCCCTGGTACAAAGAAGGTGTGTGGGCCCTTATACAAAAATCTACACACGCATGTAAGTGTGTATACTGTTATTTATTTCTAACAATCGTAGATTACATTGATACATTTAGATAAGTATGTATAGGTATAAATGTAATAATAAAGTAATATACTTATAATAGTAAAAGATGTTTATAATAGCATTTGTCTGCCGAACAAAGGTGCTTTCCTGGCCTTTTTCCTAGCGAAACTCTGAATTACATAATCAAAATTGATCTGTTTTGCTAGATCAGACTTAGTACTGAGTCTTGCCAAATCTACTAGTCGTGCTTGTGACATAGTGGATCTTAGAAAATTTTTTACCAGCTTTAGCTTGCTGAATGAGCACTCTGCAGAGGCAACAGTGGCAGGAATTGTCAACAGAATATGCAGACCGATGCATATATTTGCTTACTGTACTTATTTCCTTGTTTCACTTGAAAGAAAGTTACTGTTTGTCGTTTTTGCATTTAAGTTACCTGTAACACATTGCATTTAAGTTACCTGGCATTTGCTCACTAAAGCAATTATATAAGTCAGCTCTAAAAAATTAAAAGCACTACACCCTCACAAACTTCCCTTGAGTACCTTGTTCCCCATTGGCCCTTTTTTTCAATTATAAAGGAATTCCCAATACTATTCTAGCATATCCAAAGGTCAGTTGTCAATCTCCTCTCTGGTCCAGCTGGTGAATCTGGGAATCTTGAGGCAATGTTACAACTGCCTCATGTACACAGACAACCCTCTCCTCCTCCCAACAAATTCCAACACATGTGAGAGATGCAACCATATAGCCAAACTGGAGGCTAAGCTCTCTCAACTCAGTACTGGCGTAACCAGTCAGGAGGAGAAGGAAACCACACTCACTACAATTCCAGTCTCACATAGACCTACCAAGACAACAAACCAAACACAGAAAAACATACTCGGAGGCTCTAAATAAAAATCTGCCTAAGCAGCAGAGACCTCCAAAGCAGACACCCAAGCAACCGCTACCCCAAAACAAAACATGTGCAACACATAGCTCACAAAGCCAGTGTGCCGAACAGTCACAGCCCTTAAGGCTAAACAACACACCTGATACACTTGTAATAGGTGACTCTATCGTCAGGCACACTGACGTTCCGCTCACCAGGCTGAACAAGGAGAAGGTCACTGTGAGCTGCCTGTCGGGCGCTAGGATCCGCCACATAACACAAGCACTCAGGTCGCTCCAAGGCAAGTACAAATATGACTCAGTCATTGTCCATGCTGGTGTGAATGACCTGAGACGTACCTCCCTGGACTACATGAAAAGAGACATAGAGGAGCTCTCTGAGCATGTAGCCCAGGCCGGTATAAACCTGAACTTGAGTAGCATCTTACCCTCACCAAGAATGATGCCACAATATGAAGGCAAGATGATCAATTTCAACAATTGGCTTAAGTGTTGGTGTCATTCAAAGGGGATCCAATGCCTGTCAGCCTGGGATGACATGCTCGACAAGCCACGATGCTTCGCTAGGGACGGCTTGCACCTGTCACCTCTGGGCTTTCGGATATTGGCAAAGGCTCTTGCTACCCCCATAGTGCCTTTTTTAGGCAAGGCTCAAAAGACAAACCCACCTCCATAGGTATCACAAGGGATAAGAAACTAAGAGTAATGCTACTCAACGCCAGAAGTCTAAACCTCAAGATGCATGCACTCAAAACTCTCCTTAGCATGGAGAACATCGATATCTGTGCAGTAAAAGAAACCTGGTTCAAGGCTCCGGAGAGCACCCCAGCACTACCAGGTTATACCTCATACCATGCTTTTCAGCCCCAAAACTTGGACCGAACCACAAAAGGAGGGGGAGTATCAATATTCGTCAAAGATACCCACACCTCCAGGTTGGTGGCACAGCACGAAGCATCAGAGACTATCCATGTGCAACTAACTGTGGGTAAAACTGCCTTCCAGTTTATAGCCTGCTACAGACCACCCTCCCAAACACAGGAACCCCACTCGGCCTTCCTGCGAATACTGGAAAATATGAAGGTCTCTCCAAACACCATTATATTGGGCGACGTCAACTACCCAAACATAGACTGGGAGCATTACTCTAGCTCCAACACCCTAGCCCAAAGGTTCCTAGAATTTATAAACTCAAATGCCATGGAACAACTTGTTACCACTCCCACAAGAGGGGAAAACATACTGGACCTGATCATCACCAACATGGGGACACTATGCTCCAGACCAGAAGTGTATCCCTCACTGGTAAGATCAGACCATAAACTAATCTCACTGGATATTCACATCCCGACCCCACCCCCTGCCCAGAAAACCACAGTGAAAAACTTCTCTAAAGCAAATTTTACACGCCTCAAAACTGAGGCGAAATCCTTCAAAGCGCCCGGGCCTGTGGAAAATACGGCCCAGACCGCAGAATCCTTTATAAACGCATTCTATGAACACCTTCAGGAATGCATGGATCATGCAATCCCAAATAAAACCAAGACCCAATCCTCCAAAGGCAGACGTCCTGTCTGGTGGACCCCAGCCATAAACAAACTATACAATAGAAGGAGGAAGCTACTACATGATAGAGCAAAATCCCAAAAAGGGAAGGCATCTCTGATCAGTATTAGCAAAAAACTACGGGCACTCATAAAATCGTCTAAGGCCAGCTTCGAGAGAAAAATTGCACAGGACACTAAGGATAATCACAAGGCTTTCTTTAGTTATGTTAGGAACCTGGGTGGGAATTCCCAGATATGCTCAGAATTAGTCCAAAATGACAAAAAATACAAAAAATACACCGAGCCCACAGACATTGCCAACATCCTAGCTAACAGGTTCAGTGCAAACTTCCCCCCCCACCAAAAGGGCAAATATCTATCCCAACAGAGTGCTGCCCCTGACATCTCAGATGCTCAGGTAAGAGCCGCCCTCTCCAAAGCAAAAAACACAGCATCAATGGGACCAGATGGTGTCCCAGGCTGCATCCTACATGAACTCCAAGAAGAGCTAAACCCAAACATAAAACTACTGTTCAGTCTTAGCCTTACTACAGGATATGTACCCAAAGAGTGGAGTACAGCAACAGTGGTCCCTCTCCACAAAGGTGGTGCCTCAACGGATCCTGGAAACTATCACCCCATAAGCCTGACTAGCTTGGTCTGCAAAGCTATGGAAAGGATCATCATGGACCTCATAATAAAGATATTGGGGACCTACAGACGCTGGAACCTACCCAGTTTGGCTTTGTTAAGGGCAGATCCTGCCTCTTAAACCTGGTCGATTTCTTTGAAACAGTCACCAAGGCCATTGACGAGGGGAAGGTGGTCCACACAGCCTACCTGGACCTCGCAAAAGCCTTCGATACAATACCCCACTCGGGCATTATAGATAAGCTCACCTGCTTAAATATAAACCCCTATGTCACTAGATGGGTTGCAAACTTGCTCAAGGACAGAACCCACATGGTTAGAATTGCTGGAGCCATGTCAGACTCCAAACCAGTTACAAGTGGCGTCCCACAAGTCTCAGTCCTGGGACCTCTCTTGTTCGGTATATATTTCTCGGTGGTACAGGCCAACACAGAAGGACTGTGGCTGACCAAGTTCGCAGATGACTGCAAACTGGGTGCCATAATCAACTCTCCAGCCAACACAAGCATCCTCCAAAAGGGCCTCATAGAAACAGACAACTGGTGCCAGAGCCATGGCCTCAAGCTAAACGCCAAAAAGTGTATAGTCATCCCCTTTGGCAAAAACATAGTGCCCACAAATTACCACATAGGTGGTAATCCATTAAGTACAGAAGAAGTCATTAGGGACCTGGGGACCCAAGTTGATAGCAATCTGTCATTTGACAACCACGTGGCCAAAGTGGTTAGAAAAACATTTTATATAGCCCACCTAATCATGAAGGGATTCACATCTAGATCAGGGGAAGTCATCGTGCCTCTTTACTCATCCCTCATCAGGCCCATAATTGAGTACAATGCCCCTTTGGGATGTACCTTACCAGACACCTGCAGCAACTGGAAAGACCCCAAAAGTACCTCACCAAGAGGATCAAAGGGCTCAAACAGATGCCATACGCTGCCCGGTTAAAGAAACTCCAGCTCTACTCAGTGGCATACCGCCTGCTCAGAGGCGATCTGTGCCTGACGTATAAAGCCATGTCCAACCCGGAATTAATGGACATGCTGCACCTCAGAAAATCCAAATCCCATCGAGCTACACGCTCGAGAGACTTGAACCTCAGCACTGAAATAAATAGGACATGCTTGAGGGACAGATTCATATCCCAGAGGCTCCCTTCACTCTGGAATAAAATCCCAGTCCAGGTTAGGCAGAGTCCCACATTGGCTCTCTTCAAGAGGAATCTTAATGAGTGGATGGGAGATCGTAGGTTTACCCCGGCTATCACTTCTGTGTCACTGTTAGACAGAGGCACAGTATACTAACCTCAAAAAAAGGCATAGCAAAATAAATTTAAAATGGGTGGCGAAAGCCAAACACACTCTGGCTAGGCGTATAAATGCCCTAGGGCAGATAGCCTAGTATGGACCTATGAACCTAAGAGTCCTTTCAGTTTGTACTTTTTCAAGCAATTCAGCAGCTCCAATGGGCTTAGCTGGTTGTCTCCAAAATTTGATCGATGAACAGCTGGCAGATGACTCATCTCCATTACAAGATCTTCACTGATATCAGCAGGATATTGATTTGCTGGTGATTTTGATTTTTCTTTTAGCTCATCTGCAGGAATTGTTAGGTACTTCCAGAGGAAGCTGAACTTCTCAGAAATGTTCACTGCAGCAATGAAATGAACTGTAACATTATCCAACATTACATAGAAAACAGACTTTCTGAAATACGCTTGTTCAGGGGAGTCATCCCATTTCATGTTGTTGTGACAATTCGGCATCTTCACCATGGAACCTCCTTTTGCATTTTGCATCACCATGACTTCCAGATAGTTTAATTTCTATGCGTAAATTGGAAGCAACATGATTAGCTTCACTCCACTTTTCCAGCTGTTGTGAAGATTTGTCAGTTCTGAAATCAAGGTTTTTATGTTGGACATTTCAACATCCAGTGTTGCATTTCTGGATTAGATAACTTTGTTACAGATTTCAGCTGGAACTAATATTTTGTACCATACAATAGACATTATAACACAAATGAATGATGACACATAAGACAAAGCTCCAGTAATCTCTGTTCTTGTTTTGGCAGTTAGGTTCAGCTTGAAGAGGTTTTCTAATGCTAATTTGATGTCAGGCAGATGGGCTACAAAGGGCTTCACACTTTCAACACAGTCTGACCACTGTGTGCTAGATATGCCATGAAGAGAACAGCCAATACAATTCTGCAAAATTTTCCATCAATGTGGACTAGAGCTAAACAAGTTATAAACAGTTTGCATAGTTCCAAAGTATGTTATGGTTTCAGGAATATGTTCTGCAGCATCATTTCCACACAAATTGAGTGTGTGGCATCCACATGGAGAAAATATAGCAGTTGGACATTGCTCAAGTATTCTTGCTTGTGCACCTTTATATTTTCCTGACATGTTGGCTGAGTTGTCATAACCCTGTGCTCGGCAATCAGAGAGTGGAATATCATGTTTGTTCAGTGTATCTACAATCATCTGTGCTATATCAGATCTGGTTTTGTCACTGCAGTCAACAAATTTCAGAAATCTTTCTACAATTTCAAACTGGGATTCATTTAGAATTACATAACGTAGCAGGAATGTTGTCTGCTCAACATGAGATGCATCCAGTGTGGAATCAACTATCGCTGCAAAGTACTTTGCGGTCTTTCTATCCTGCAAAATGTGTTGTTTCACAAGTTCAGAACATTCAGCAATTAACTCATTTTAAGAATCAGCAGAGAGATAATGCACTTGAAGTCATCCCCCCTTTTCTTGTGACTCTAACTTGCAATGCATGTTCTTTTAGAAATGGATCCCAATGAGACAACAACTCTATTAGCCCAAAAAAATTTCCATTGTCCTTGCCACCAATGCACTGTGAACTACCATGCAAAGCAAGCCCACGTTCTCCAAGGAATAGTATAACATCAATGATTTGTTTCATAATGTTGTACCACTTGACAGATTCTGTTGCAATTGATGTCTCTAAGAGACTTTCAATGCTCTTATCAGAAGACAGGCGTCTTTCTAATTCTCGCCAAGCCAGATACCATTGCCTATGACTATTGCTTCTCTCATGTTCTGGGATGCGACTACATAATTTTTGCCACTTTCCAGCAGCTGACCATCTTTCTGATGATGAAAGCATAGACTTGGATGTGGAGCTAATGTTGCAACACAGATTGTTCCAAAATAATTGGCAAGGAAAACAATATAATGCTTGTTTAACATCACTCCAGACAAGCCAATCTCGGACATGTTTCTTACCATTCAAATTTAAAAATGTTAGTATGCTTTCTGGAAAAACTTGGTTATTCATATCTTTGGGGAATGTTTTAGAATTGCCAGTATGACCTTTCATAACACAGTTTTCTATAACCAGCTGAGAAGGAACCTCTGTTACAAGAAGTCCAATGTCAGTTCCAATGTTACTCATTTCTTCACCATGGCCAGATTCTGTAGACATTGATGTACTCATTGCCTAACTTCTCTTTCCATCACTAACATTCACTTGTTCCTTCAGATCTCCTTTTCTCTCATATCCTCCATCCTCCAAATCCACATTCGCATCATCCACCTTTTGTGCAAGAATCACATTAGGATTTACTTGATATGAAGTTTTTTGAAACTCCAAACTGGCTTCATGAGATTCTGTCCTTTGTTTCAGTTCTGCATTTTGGCTCACCTTGTTCTAAATCTAAAGTTTCATTTTTGTCAGTTTCTCTTGTTTTGCATTTAACACCAGCTTGAAAGAGTGTTTGCAGTCCTTTTTATTAATCTCATCACATTTTTGTTTTTCTTTACGTTTTTGAGCTCAGGATTTTTGAGATGACATGTTTAAGGACGGTACCTGAAATGAAACATAGAACATAGAAATTTGCCGTATTGCTATTGAGAATTTTGTTAGTGGTTCTAAAGTTAGGACAATATTTATTGCTATTGATTTCCGCTAACCATCAAGCTGTTTATAGTCTTGAATCTCTCGATAACGTAGACAAAATAGCATGCAATGTCAGTGGGTCCTTTATGCTGCAATTACAGCATTTACAGGGAACTTTACCTGTGGAAATATTTCTTCCTTCTCTTTCCTGCAAAATTTTCTTTGCAGTCTAAGATGAATAAGAGTGGCTCGTGTCCCATTTTCTTCTTCCTCCCGGGATTCGGCGGGAAAGCAAGGAGGAGTAATCTGAGCAATAAGTTTGATGTTTGAAGCTAGGAATGAACACATGAGAACACTTGTTGATAGTCACTTTCGAAAGTTTTTGTTCGTTGAATCTTGAATGCACTGTATTATGTCACTCAAAAGTATTTTATCATTGTCATGGCCTGCTATTGCTTCATGCTCACTCAATGCTTTGCGATCTTGTAAGCGAAAGTTCTCATGCCGTTCTTTGTCTTAGTTTGTAAGGATGTCTCCTTCTCGAGATGACATGTTTCGGTTTTCATTATGTTTCTTGGGCTTCATTGGGCCCCCTTGAGCTTCATAGGCCCTGGAGCGATGTACCAGCTGCACCCCCCTCTCCTCAGTCCTGGCCCTATCCGTCATAAAAGTTTTGATTTTCTGATAACCATTGATTACAATCAGTGATGCTAGACTTGAATGGTTCTGACTTATTCTTCTGAATGTGTGTTAATAGAAAACCTGTCATATTAACTTTTAAATTAATTAAAACAATAATTAAAATTGTCCCTGATTTTGGGACTTTTTTGCTTTGTTTTTATTTTTTAAGTAAAGTCATTGTCAGCTATGGCATTGCCCAAGCTCAGGTCATGTATGTTTGTTTGAAGCAAGCTAGAAACTGTCCTTGACTTCTCAGAACTTCCTGAGTATTTCCACTGTTGCTCCTAAAATGTGTGGTTTTCTGACAGATAATTGAGGACTGTAGTCACTAAAAAATGACAGTCATTCGAGGTTTTCCACATATTTCCTTCAGAAAATGCATCACCTTTAATTGTGATAACTCTCAAAATATACAAGAGCAATCATTACAATCTGTCTCTAATTCAGTCCCTTTGTTACTGATTCTTTTGCTAAGAGGCTTGCGGTTACTTGAATATATCGCTATGGGTCCTTTATTTTATTTATTTGTTTCTTTTTATTTTATGGGAGTTGTTCATCTGAGGTGTATCCTGACAAATTAGATATAATTGCTGATGCTATGGAAAGAATGACTTATTGTTGTTTGCCTGTCATTCTGGCTTTGCATGGCTATTGTGAAGTGTGTTGCACAAACCGGAATATTTTAATGTATGACTATTCTTTATATGGAGTAAAACTGAAATACATCACATGGCTATTATTTCATCACAGTCTGATATCTGAGGTGTTTATAGAAGCGGTTATAATCCCCACTCCCACTTAGGAGTTATCTGTAGATGAAAGTAATTGGACCTCTTCTCATTTATTATAGGATCATAGGAAGTTACTAGGCTATTGGCCCTGAGACCCTTTCAAGCCTAGCCAAAAATTTAGCCCATGTTCTAACAGGTCAGCACCCAATTCCCCTGTCCAGCAGGGACATAGGTGGAATCCCAAGGGTGTATTTTCTGTTCCCCATCCAGTTATCTAGGTTGCACTTAAAAATGATTAATGAGGTACTCTGCTTGACATGGAGAGGGTGTCTATTCCACATAAGGGGAGTCTATGGGACACAAATCTGTCCCACCAACAACTTCTATCAATGTCACAGACCAGGTTGAGCTCGGGCATGCAGGTTACTTGAGTGGAGCTTGACTTGCAGATTTGCAGTACTCTCATCAATGCAGGGTTTGACATTGCTTTGTATGCCAGACAGAGGTCACATCTGAGGAGTTTATATGAGACTCAGTAGAGGCACAGGGCCTTTAGCCTATCTGTGTAGGGTAGATGTTTGAGGCCCTGGATTCTCTTGGTGAGAAACCTCTCTGGTCTCTTCAGCTACTGCAAATGCTTTGTGAGGTACATGCCGAAAGGAGCATTGAACTCAATAATGGGTCTTATAAGGGAAGAATACAGGGATGTTATGACTACCTTGTCCCTGGATGAGATACCCTTAGTAATGAGGTGGGCCACATAGAAAGCTTTCCATACAACGGAGGCAATGTCTTGGTCAAAAGTCAGTTTACTATCAACCTGGGTGCCCAAGTCCCTCACCACTGATTGCATGCTTAGGAACTTGTTATTAATGTGATCATTTCTGGGGACATCACTCTCTCCAAAGGGGATGATGATGCATTTTTGGCATCCAGTTTGTGGTCATGTTTCTGCCACCAGTCATTTGTTTGAGTGAGATCCTCTTGGAGGATATCCACATTGCTAGGGGAATTGATGACAGTGCCCAGCTTGCAGTCATCTGCAAACTTAGTCAGCCATAGTCCACTGGTTTTGGCCTGCACCTCAGAAAAGTATATCCCAAACAACAGAGGCCCCAAGACCAATCCCTAGGGTATACCATTTGTTACGGGTCTACTGCTTGAGGTGGCTTCCCCTATTTTGACTAGGTGGGTTCCATCAGTGAGCAAGTTTGCTACCCACCTGGTAACATATGGATTGATTCCTAGTTCAGAAAGTTTATCTATTATACCCAAGTGGGGAATAGTATCAAAAGTTTTGGCCAGGTCAAGGTAGGCGGTGTGTACCATCTTCCCCTTGTCCATGACTTTGGTGACTGTCTCAAAGAAGTTGACCAAATTTACCAGGAATGACCTCCCCTTGACAAAGCCAAACTGTGTGGATTGAGTGTTTGAAGGTTGCCAGTGTCCTTATTAATGAGGTCCATGATAGTCCACTCCATGGCCTTGCAGATCAGGCTAGTTAGGCTGATAGGTCTATAATTTCCTAGATTGGTGGATGCTCCACCTTTGGGCAAATGGATGACAGTAGTTGTCCTCCACTGTGCTGGGATGAAGCTGGTACTCAAGCTTTGGTTAAATAGGGTGCCTAATGGTGCTGCAATTTCCTGCCTGAGTTCATGTAGGATGCAGCCTGGGTTGTTATCGGGTCCCATGGAGGCTGAATATTTGCTTTTGAAAGGGCAGTGATGACTTGCTCCCTAGAGATGAGGGGAGGGGGCAAGTGCTAGGGATGTCCTGATTTGTTGATGGGGGGGCAGAGGTGGTGAAGTTTTCACTGAACCTGTCTGCCAGCAGGTTGGCTATTTCTACAGCATTTGTGTATGTGGTGATATTGACTACCTCTTCTGAGCAGATCTGAGTTCTTCCTTTGAGATTGTGGACATATACGAATAAGGCCTTGTGATTGTCTATAGCAGATGTGGCCACTTTGAACTCAAAGTTTGTTTGGAGGATTTCACTAGTGCTCGTATTTGCTTGTTCAGTTTGTTTGGAGGATTTCACTAGTGCTCTTATTTGCTTGTTCAGACTAAGGAGCGATTGCTTCCAGTTAGGCACCTGTTCTTTCTTGGTCCTGCACAGAAATTTTTTCCTTTCATTATAGAGTTTATTTATTGCAGATGTCCACCAGACACGTTTACTCTTCCTTGAGGATGAGGGTTTTGTCCTGTTGGTTATTCCTGATTCCATGCAGCTAAGTAAATTCTCATATAGTGCTTTAGTGTAGGTTTGGACATATGTGCCAGTTCTTATTGAGGGGGAGGGGGCTGTGAAGCTGTTTATACCTTCCCTCAGAAGGCTGTAGGGATGCTGCAGTGGTTACTTATGTTGCTTAATACAAAGTCCAAGATATTTTCACCTTTACTGAGTTTAAACATTAGTCTAGATTGCAGGACAAATGGGCATTTCAGGTAAAATTAATATTTTACTGTGATTACTGCATGTTTCTGTGAAGGAAATGATGTACATTACAGTGACCATTATTATTATTTTTATTATTATTATTTACTTTGTTTACTAAAACCAGTCATTAGAGTTGTACAAGGTCAGTAAAGTATCTGTAACTGATGGGTATGAATGTTGTTGTTCGATCACTGCTACTAGTCAATGATGAGGCTTGGTAAAATAGTGCCCCACAACGTAATCAATTGGCTGACTTTAGTGTGAAACTGGTATTACTGCAGCATATGCCCTCTGTGTATGGTGTGTGTGTGTGTGTGTGTGTGTGTGTGTGTGTGTGTGTGTGTGTGTGTGTGTGTGTGTGTGTGTGTGTGTGTGTGTGTGTGTGTGTGTGTGTGTGTGGGGGGTGTAGTGTATATAATATGGCTACAATTTATTTCACTTTCCATCACAAACATCAGCATTGCTCATGCTAAATGGCTTTCACTGGTTGTCTAGCAACAGCAGTGTGTGTGTATGTCTGTGTGTAAGCAACTGCTTACTGTCACAGTGAGTAGCATTGCCATGTCACAGTAGCTGGCTCTGGTTGAGTTCTTGGCTATGGCGTTTTTGGCATGGAGTCTGCATGCCCTATCTGTCTAAATTTAATTTCCCCAAGTAATTTGGGTTTTTAATACTACAATGGGAATGGACCCAATTCCTAAGTCAGAGTACAGTTAGTGTTCATGAAATTAGAAATGTTTCAGTCTTTGACCTTAGCCAAGTGCGCCCTTCTCGGCACCTGCAATGTGCTCAGAATTGCCTCTTCCTGTAATTCATAATGTATTACACATACTGGTTGCATGTCTAAGTGCAACTGTAATTTTTTTTTTAATAGAACTGTTTCTCCTACTGCTATTGAAAATGTCTGGATATCTTCCTTCCACATTCTTCTCATGTCTGCCTGCAAATCCTGATATCCATGCAGGTTGGGTCCTCTTCAGATGATCGAAGTTTTAAAACTTCGAATTTCATAAAGCCGTGACAATGTGATCAAAGTTTTAAAACTTCGAGCGCTCTGAACGGAGATCTCCATACAGCGCAGAACAGGACATTTTCCCTTTTCCTCACTGTAGTGGGATCTTGGAGTTTGTATATTTAAATAGCAGGGGGTGTGGAGCGCACAGGGGGGCTTGCCCCCCTGCAAAAATATTCAGGAACATTTTTTTTGTTTTGTTTTTCTTTTATTTTCAGGTGACAGGGTTTTGTAGCTTCAGTCGTATGTTCTCAGCCATATGACATTCAAAGTTTTAAAACTTTGATCATCTGAAGGGGACCCTGCAGTTTATATATTTGTGGATGAGAAACATCAGGGATTACTTAGAGACACATAAAGAACCCCAGACAAACAATCCTTATCTTGCGGCACACCTTAGTTCAAGTTAGATGTCCTGCAGCCTTATGATCCAGAAGGAAATATTTTTCCCAACACAAATAAGGAATATTACATTGAGGAACACTGTGAGTGCAATGCACCCTTTGTTATTTATTTTGCTAAATGTGATGGATTTTATGTTGAAAAGACCATTAAATCTTCCTCAAAAGGAGAATTACTAATCACATGTCTGATATTTGACTGAAAGATAGGACTAAGTCAGTTACCAGACATACACTAAGCTGCAGGGACTATACAAAACTCACGTTTGATATCATAGATGATGTCCACAACAGCCCTTGGGAAGGTAACACAGAAGCTATGCTGCAGAGGAGAGACCTGGAATGGATTATACACCTAACAGCCTACCAAGCCCCAAGACTAAATATCTAATTCTCTGTCTGGAACATCCTTGAAATAAGAAACTTGATCATAATAAGGTTTATAGGAATGACCTCAAGTACTTACATTCAGAGATATAAACTCCCACCTGTGAGCCTGCTTCTGCCTTATCTGTTAAGTGATCATAATTACAAACAATAGTAAATTTTAATTCTTACTGATATTCAATTCTATGCTGGTAGGCTTGTATGCATTTCTACATTTTGGTTCCTTATTCTGTTTTATGGGGGTTTCGTCTGTTGTTAGGGTCACCTGTTTTAAATTTGTCAGGGCTCTTTGTTTAATCCCTTGGATTTTCTAATATAAGGGGAATGGTGCATATGTTTGAACTGTGTTCAAGCAAGCTACCATTGAGCAGATTTGTTCTAGTATTTTATGTGAACAACACACTTTCACTACACTGTCAATAGCACCGGCTTCAGTCTCAGTTTTCATTATTATCTTTTTCCACTATTCCTAAGTGGTTTCATTGAATTCCTTCAAAGAAAACTCCATAAAAGCAAGTAACCTTCTGAAAATAATAGGATCTCTGGAAACTGTTTGCCAGCTTACTCTCATCCAGTCTCCATTCTCTCATACTTCCCCCAGCCAGTCAAAATATACTTCTTTCTACCAGTCCATGCATGCACATTAATGTTGACCAGCCAATCATTTTTTCTGTCTGCTGGCACCACACTATTGGTCCCTTTCCTTCTCCTTTCCTTGACCCATACCTCTCAACCGTACCGAATTCCTTAGTATTTACCAGTTTTGTGGGTAAAATAATGGGGTGCCACGAATTCCTGAGTGGCCCCTTCAATTCCAGATTTTTTTATTTTTATTTACAGTTTAAAAAAAAAAATCAGTTGTTAGCTGTGGCACAGCCTGCCCATGAGTGACTTGCGGCACAGCCGACCATTGCAATCAATGAGTGAAGACGTGTCAGAGCAACAATGTCTACTTGATTGATGATATGCCTGTCATGGTGGACTGTTTTTCTGTTTTGGTTTGGATGGAATAGCATAGCAGCAGGAGAGCAGTGTGCACAATTTAAATTCTGCATACTGGTACAGTAGAGGCTGAGCCTGAGGGACAGACAGAGACATCAGCATCAACCTGCCCAGTGCCCACTGTGTCTGCACTGACTGCAGGATGAGGAAATGTACTTGCTCCGAGTCTTGGAGGCTCAACCTCAAGATAACGCATTTGTCTCAGCTAAAATTACTGGCACTGAATTGTTCTGCTTTGTATGTGTAAGGATGGAGAGTTGAAATAATCAGTGTGGGCCTGGTTGTGTGCTTTTTGATAGGTAGTCACGATAAAGATGGTGGCTGCAACAATCTCTGAGACTGAAGATGGTGCCGGTGCTACTGACAGTGTGTTGTTCATATTAGAAGTTGGATAACAATGAATAAGAGACCCGTGAGAGTAGTACATTCATCCTGCCACTTTCTTCTTGGTAAACTGTCCTGTCAAGGAAAGAAGTAACTCTAGAGGGGACCATTAGCCATTCTTCATAAAGTAGGACAAGATGCTTCAGTGGAGAGACCATTTACTAACCTTGCCAAGAAATGTCCTATATGGAGCTGTACTGTAAAGTGATACAGTACTGATACAGCAGTGAGTGATGATTTTCTTTTTAAAAGGTGAGTTACGTTGGTAACGGCTCCATATCACTGGAGTTCCTTGGGGTCTGATGTACTGGTGGGGAGTGTGTGCAAGAGTATACATGCATATCAGCAAAGATATTTTGCTTATTGTTTTAACAATGAGGGCAATATTGACTTGTGAGATTAGAATCTGTTCTGTATTTTTTCCAATAGCTTTGAGTCTACTGCTGATGTTCTTGAGCATTCATCACAGTATAGTTGCAGCTGATAGCAGCTGTTAACTTTTAGTATTCTGTTATTACAGCTTTTATTATGTTTATTGCATTTCAGCATATTTTAAACTGATAATATACCTTAATTAAATAGCATCCTTAACTGCAAGCTGTATTTTCTCTTAACTTTGTTTGCAAGGAGTGAGGGACTGGAGCAATGGGAAGGAGTTAAGTGCAGTGTGGTAGCTAGCCATGCGTAGTGTACGCAAATGAGACTAGTTATGAAGATTAACCCCCCCTCCCAAAAAACATCCACTGGGGCCACAGGATTTGTAGGGAAGGGGGGCCAAGTTAGGTGAATCCTAATGTTCACAATCACCCAGATAAGTACATATTTTTTTATGAATATTTCTATGAAACTTTATGGCTCAAAGGGCAAAGAATGTTTACAAATGTCTTGGTATCAGCTGTATAGACCTTTACAAAATATACTTATATGCTAGGAAAGGAAACCATAGAAGGCCATTTTAGACTTGTATTAAGAGAAGCAACAGTTGAAAATAAGGCATTCCTTGACAAAGTGTATAAGAACAACATTTTGAGGGTCAAAGCACATTTTTAAATGATTGGTTGTGGAGCAACAGCCAAAGAATTGAGTAATATATATACATTTCAAAGTACTCCTCCTGGTTAAGGGGAATGCCAGCTGCCCCCCCCCTTACAAATGGAATTAAAATAAAGTAGTTTGCTAGGTTCAATTAAGGGTATGTGATCAGAAGCACACTCACTTCATTCTAGGTTAGAAATTACACAGCTGAAGTGACAGTCATCTGAAAACACTTTAGTGTATTGTAAATGTAGGCTTTGTTTTGCAGGGGTTAAACTGCACCTATTCAGGAGATCAGACTGCACATAACCTGTAGATATACAGCACAATGACTTGTCTTTAAGATATTAACTTTAAAAGATTTCTGAGAAAAAAATTCTCAGCTGAGATGGAGCTGCATTTGAGCTAGTTAATGCACAGTTTAACTGCTGTTTTATATTATATTTTAAGAACCATATCAGATTTCAGTCCCTGAGAATATATCAGCATGACCCAAATTGCTCTCAAACACAAAAACCTGTGTATATGGCCAGATATCAAAGTATTATAAAATATATGTACGTGTGGCTAAATCTGGTTTCCTTCCCCATTCCAAAGACATGCAGTAGGTGGACTGGATACCGTAAATTGGCCATAGGTGTGAGTGTATATTGTGGAAGAACTACTGCAGTCAGGCTAGCCACCAGGTGGTATAAAACATGGCTCTAGATGATTGTCGCTGTTGATGTGACACCCCAATCCTATGTGCAAAAATGGGAAAAAGGGTTTGTGGATCGATGTAGATGGATCTGCCACCAGTGTAAGTCTCTAAGTGCACCATTATCCTTATAAGGAGATAACCTAGTACCTTATCACTCCCCATGGGTGTTGTATTCTAGGTTATGGGTAGGACCAACAAGACTTAATCAACAGTGATTTTTGGGGGAGAAAGACAACTGTGGAATGGGGAAAATAGGATATGTAGATGGTGTGAAGGCTGAGCTAAATTTATCTGCTAGGATATGGGCTACTGACTTGAAAGCAAAGTATTTATTATTGTTATGAATGAGCTTACAACATTACCTGTTGTTACATTACTTCTAAGTTTTCTAACACCATTGAAGAAAACTATATAGTTTTTAGTGGAAGTAGTGACCGTAAGTTTTTTTGTGTGTTGTAGAGATGGAGTTTTATTGATGGTAAATAGTTTCCTCCTTTTACTCTACAGTTAAATATGAGAGGGTGAATATAAGAGTCTGATCTTAAAAGATTTATACAAGTTCCAATGTTATATAAATAAAACAGTATTGTTCTGGTTATATTTTGTGTTTAATATTTTTTCTTTTCTTCAATTTATGTTTGAATGTCAGTATCTCACAATTCCACTGGAGTGGGTGGGGTTACATAATTATGTAAGCACATTTTATGCTAATCAGTATACAGATTTTTGCCCAGTTGTACCTACTTTTCATGGGCCTTTGTCCAGATTTTTGATATTTCCAGGTTGAGAGGTATGCTTGAACCTGTTGTACGATGTCAAAGGTGAGTTTTGTACAGCCCTTGCAGCTCAGTATGTGTCTAGTAACTGGCTTAGTCATGTCTTTCAGCTGGATATCAGACATGTATTTAATAATTCTCTGTCCAACCCTCTATATTTTTTAGCCCTGTTTCCCTCCCTTAGCAGTCAGGATTTGTACGTTGTGGTTCAAAAAAGAGTGTACTAATACAGTGCCTTTTGCATGATCAAAATAGATTTGATAAAACTGTTCACTTACAGTGCAAGAATTTATCATCTGGGAATAAAACTACATTTCTTTTCTATGGGAAGAATTACTTCTGTATGTGGTCTTTTGGATTTACTAAACTGAGCATTTGTATTCATATGTCTGAATTACATTCTATATACACATGCACACACAGACACACACACACACACACACATATATATATATATATATATATATATATATATATATATATATATATATACATACATACATACATACATACACACAGATATACATACATACAGACACCCACACGCATTAAACACAGATATATATACATACAAACACCCAGATGCATTAAACACATATCACCAAAGTAATGACTGTGGTTTTTAGTTGTTTGGTCTCAAAGCTCAACTAACAAGACTCCCCTAGTTCTCATATAGAAGACAAAAGGCTCACTCAGTTCTCTCACAGATATGGGGGTGTTTGAAATGGTCAAATAGTGTGATCACCACATTGAACAAAAGCAGACATAGCTGATTGAAAATCAACTGATGCAACATTGCCAGCTTTGTTTCTGTGAGAGATCATGAACAGTAAGAATTAAGGAGCTTTCCCTTTTCTCACTGTAGAGTGATCCTGAAGTCGATATATATAGTAAGCAAGGGATGTAGGGGTTTCATTGAAGTTGCAGAGGGAGCTTTATTTATTTATTGGATCAACCAGTTTGTCAGTCTGATTGCTTTCCATTATATAAGTATACAACCAAGTGTTGTATGCTCACATTAAACTATCTGTAGAAAGATATATAAGTCTATGACGCAGACATATATTCAAACTTCAAAAGATCAACAAGAAGTGGTCGTACCAATAAAATGCTGAAAAAAAAAACAATATTGTTTGCAGGGGGAAAGCTCCTCTACGATACTGTGCAGAAAAAAGCGGGCAATCTTTGATCAGCTGATTTCTGTTCAGCTGTTGGCTTTTTTCTGTGTGATGATCACAGAAATTGAACACCTGAATGGCATTATTGTGTGTGTGTGTGTGTGTGTGTGTGTGTGTGTGTGTGTGTGTGTGTGTGTGTGTGTGTGTCTGTATATATCTAATAAATAAATAAATATATCATACCTCCCAACTGTACAGATTTTCACAGAATATCCAGATATTTGCCTAATATTTTTGGTCTGTTTATCTTAAAAATGTGGTTTTCTGGCAAATCACTGGCTAATCATTGAGGGTTGAAGTCAGAAAATAATGATGGTCATTTGAGTTTCAGACTTAATACCCTTCAGAAAATCCATGCTAATGCAATACCTGTTGTTCTATCTACTTTCTAAGTTTGCAAGAGTAATATTTAAAAAGTGTCCCTATTTTGGGGCCTTTGTTCCCCAGTGTTTATGGCTTTGTCCAGATTTCTTGCTCTAAGAGGTTGAGAGGTATGATATATATATATATATATATATATATATATATATATATTCATACATACATACATATGTAAAGAGAGAGATCTCCCACTCCCACACACAGGCAGTATATGTACGGGTTTGCAACTGAGAACAAGTACTACATATAGTTCAACTAGTCAGTAGCTACTGGAAAGAGTTAGGAAGTAAACTGGTCTTGAATTAGTACAAGAGAACTCGTCATGAGAGAGGGTGGATGTGAAATGAACTGGTCTAAAAACTCAGGGATTATGGACATGAACTCTTAGGTCTGTAAATAAATGGATATCATGTAGGGGAATGAGAAAACTAAATGGATATCATGTAGGCGAGAGAGTCTAATAAGCATTAGTGTGGGATTTCATTGTGTTACTAGTACTGAATCTCAGTCTGCACAAGAATGTCATGTGCAGGAATGTACACCTTTTTTCATATTCCCTATCCACATGTGTGCTGGTGTACAGAAGACAAGGATCTAAAATTCCTAGCAAGTAAGTAAGTGAGTGATACAAATAAGCCATGCCTTGTATTTAATTTTTTTTGTCTTGAATTTAATACTTTTATTACGTGGTTATTTAACTGTACCACTAGATTTTGTGCTACTGTCAAAGGCATAAACTACAACAACTGTTTGGGGCACGGATCATTAATGATGTCTTGCCAGCTCTGCTAACAAGCATTATAAAACAGGATTTGTTTTTTGGAGTCCAGAAAGTCAGTGCTGCAGTTACTTTGTGTTTGTATGTTCCAGTCACATCAAGACACCAGAACAGAGTGAATTAAAAGGAATTGGCAGAGCATCCAAGCAATACATAGAGTCAAGTTCAGCTAGGTAGTGAAATAACACAATCCAAATAAAAGCAACGGCAATAGGAACACAGAAGTTAATAAGATATTTAAAGACTGGGTCAAGTAAGAACAAAACAAATGGCTACCCATCTATGTCAAACAAAGTTCTTCATTAGCACTCTTCAAGAAAAATCTTGAGTGGATGGGAAATAGGAAATACACTCCAGGGATCACTTCTGTGTCTCTGCTTGACAGTGGCACAGGAAAATAACTTTCTTGGGTGGCGTAAGCCAGGGAACCTTGTTGGCTAGGCTTACATAGGCCTTTGGGCCGATAGCCTCGTACCTACCCATGAACCTATGAGAGGAAACACATCCTGTAATTGTAGTAAGAGACTGTTTGTGTGTCTGATGGGCAAGAGAATATGAAAGACAGAAAAATCAAAAGCAGGCATGGATTTAAATGAAAAAGCTGTTCCTTTTGCTAATTGTTTTGTGGGACTGTTGTGCATTTACTGTGGTTCAAGACTAACACCTAGAATTGTGTTCTGTTGGCTAAAGACATAAGAGGCCTGTTTTGGTTTTACTGGAAATTTAGATTTTGGCAGAGGGAGTGACCAGAATGTGTTTGGAATGATGACCAAATAAAATAGATGAAAAGGAAACAGATGTTTTTAAGATGCTTGACTGCATAACTCTCTGTGCATTTTATTTGAAGTTATTGTGTAGACTGATGCTGACAGTCATACACCTCTAGTCATATAAATGGTGGCAGATGGTTATAAGTAATCACTGTGATCAGTGATCTGACAACATGTTAAAAACAATGTTGTCAACTGCAGCACACGATGAAGCTTTAATATCAGTTGCTATATCTTTTTTACTGCAGATTAAACACATTCTTCCTTTATTAAAACAAACAGTTTTATGGTCACTGAAGTAAATAATTAGGCCAATATTGGCAAAATTGTGTATGTAATGTAAAGATAAATCATCAGTTTCCATGCAGAGTCTACTCCTTTTTAATATATTCCCCTAAAAGCAGATCTTTGCTTGCCTTTAAAGTTAGGTCAAGCAGGAATTCGTCTTACATTTCCAAAAAAGATGGTAATACCACAAGCACAGACGCCAAGGATCTAAATTTATATCAAAATGTTAATGGAAGCTGTTGGTGGGACAGATCTGTCTTCCAGAGTATCTCCTGCCTATGGAATAAGAGACCACTCCACATCAAATAAAGAACCTGCCTGTCTGTGAAACAACTCTTGACAACTGGATGGTGATTCTCGCATTTACCCCTGGCCTGTCCATACTTGCCCTTAATAAAAAAGGAAACAGATTACAGGACTTCACTGGCTAGGCTTTTAATGCCCTGCTGGATTATTTGCCTAGTATGAACTTACAAAGTATTTCAAAGTATTCCATAGCACTAGTACTATTAGTACCCACACTGGTACTGAAACATAAGCTACGCTGCAGCAGTATATTATATATCAAAAGCTTGGATGGTATGCTGTTCTTGTGATTTCTATCATGAAATATAAAGACAATGTCCCCAAATGTATCAGAAAAGAATAAAATAAAGAATGACTCAGAATGTACTATGTAAATGAAGCTACACCTAAGGAGGGCCGACACAGTTGTCTTTCAAACTGAAAAGACACATCGATTAAGCAGTTGTACAAGGGAATGAAGTGTTTAGAAGTTTTTTTTTTATTAGGAGAAGAATGAGAAAAATTGGAAAAGGATGAGAATATGACATTCAAGTAAGGTATTAAGAGCAGCTTAATAGGAGAAAACGGAAGACAAGGTAAAAACAATTCAGGCAAGAACTGATGAAATGCTTAGAATTCAAAATATATTTCATTGTCTGAGAGGTATTCCTTTATGAAATAGATGGAACAGTCAAATTCTGCAAAATGAGGACCCAACTCTTTGTTGAAGTTAATATGAGGAACAGTGCGCACTGCAGGAAAAAAGCTGATCAGGTAGTACATTTAAACAAATTCTGACAATAAAAAATAAGGATGGAGCTATAAAACTAGTAGGTTACAAGAAAAGGCAATATCCAAAAAGAATACAAGGACAGTGAATGACCCAAAGGACAGTGGAAGTAATTTGAGAGATAATAAAAGTTTAAAAGAAGCAAGTACTTTTCCTTTAAGGAGTAAGAAAAATCCAACTTGCAAACTAGGAAGCAAAGAATGTGCAAAAGGAATAATATTGAGAAAATGGATGAGAAAAAAATGTAAGAGGATGGGGATAAAAAAAAATCAATAGAGGAAAAGGAAGAGTAAAGACAGAAAAGGGCCACAGGTCAAAATCAAATTCAGAAGGGAATTGGAAAGGAAGTCAAAAAAAGATAACAGTAATGAACGAAAATTAGTAACGGAAGGTGATTACACAAGTGCAAGTCTCTGTGACAAATTAAGTTGAGCAAACAAAGACAAAAAAATGAACGGGGATACAAAAGGAACATCAAAGGAAGGAAGTACAAGTAGTAAAGTAAGTGACGATAAAGATGTTCCTTTATTGTCAGTAGCTATAAATGACGAGGAGCCTTTTGTCTCCATTCGTCTGCTCTGACACTGTGCAAGTCATATAACCAGACAGTGCTCCCTAGAAATCCCTGAAAAGGGACACTTTTGTACAGTAGGCCTACCCAGTTAGCAGAACAAAAAAAAACAATAAAATGCATAGAACAGCAATCCGATCAATGCATGAATTTGTTATTTTTCCTCCTACACAGCTAATCATCAGTTGCTCCCTGTACATTTCCTCATTCACAAGGTCTCCTAAAACCTCTCAACCTACCCATGACTTACTAAAACCATGTTCTCAGCTGGTGAGGCCATCAAAGTAAGATGGGCTAGTGTAACACTGCTGCTGAGGGAGTATTCCCCCCCTTTCCCCAATGCACAGCATACACCTAATAACACCCTGCTGGTGGAATGTGCAGTAAGTGCCAGTGCTTTTTCCCACTTACAGAGATCAATAGGCAGGTGTTTCTTCAGTCTACACCAGGGAAATAAAACAACATGAGTGTACCCAAGCATGTCCCTCACTCCTACCCCATCAAGAATGAACACACCCATACTATCTGCATACTCCATGGAGTATTGAAGCCTCTATTCAAACTCTGATTATCTGCATCATGGCCAGATCTTTATCCTTCTATGCTGTTGGTTCCTCAAAAGCTACTGTTAAAAAGATCATAGAAGAGGTGGCTAGAACTTCTAAAACACACTTTGGGGAAAGCTAGTAGTTAGAAGATATAAGGAATTAACTAAATAAGATTATAAAATGATGTTTATAAACACTACTACAAAGAAATGTGGAATTTGTAAAAAAAAGTAAAGAACACATTTGGTGATGTAATAGCAGAAAATAATAGTTGTCTGTTTCTGTGAATTTAGGTAATTTGGTCATAGATGATGTAAGAATGTGAATGAACTTGAGGAGAATTGAAGAGTAATAAAATTCCAGTTGAAGATAAAGCAGGGTTTATTTTAAAAATAAATCCAAAGAGAGTGCAGTAAGCCAAAACGAGAAACCCAAAAGTGGAAATTCACTCAATTTAATAAAAAACATCCAAAAAGCATTAATGCTTTTACACAAACAAATTCAGTATGCGTTTTCGTCCTTTGCACTTGGACTTCATCAGATACATACTTCCCAAACCATTAAACCTTTAAATACATTAATTAATGTTAATTAACCAATAAAATCACTTTAAATCCATTTAAATGGGCTAACCAAAATAAATTCTGGGTTCATGAATATTAATAAATAAAAACATATGATTTGTTCATACTTTAATTTACTATTCAAAAATGGTTAAAACTTAATCAGAATATAAATATGCACATATACCTTACCATAATTTAATATATAAATAAATAAATTACTATATATATATATATATATATGTTAAAAACTTGTATATTAAAACTTGTGTTAAAAAAATTCATAGTGGATGGCTCCCTCTGGTGTCAAAATTCATATAATTACCATTAAATTTTGTTAGCTCTTAATTTCAACAATGGTAATATGGTTAAAAAATCATTGAGACCTGTTTTTTTCCCTGCATCTAAGTTAACTTGCCACCATAATTCTTTGCTCTCTAAAATATCCTCCCATGGACCCCCTCTAATATCCTGCTTAATCTGTTCTAGTACAAAAAAATGAAAAATATATCTCACACAGCCCCTAGAATGTTTGTAAAGTGCATTAGTTTCTTTTGCTTTATTAATGTCGTAGGTATGCTCATATATTCTTTTCCTTAATGCTCTTTCTGTTTTACCTACATAGAATGACTGACATTTTTGGCATATTACCAGGTATACTGCCCATCTAGTATCACAACCATAAAGGCCCCTACTTCTAATCCATCTCTTCTTGCTTTCCAAGTAAATTTCCCCTTTATTCATTATATAAGGGCATTGGTTGCATCTTCCACATTTAAATGTTCCTGCCTTTCTATTACTTACTAATGTTGAATTAAATCCTGTCCTTTCCATAATATTCCTTATACTTTGAGAATTTTTATATATTACTTTTGGACTTATCTTTGTTATTTCCTCAATATCAGTAAGTGATAATAACTTATTCCACTCTCTCTGTAATATGTCCCTCACATTACAATTAGAGGAATTATATTCTATCACCAAGCTTTTTTGAAACACCTCTGATGTGTTATCACATTTATTACATTCATCTTGCATATTAATATTGTACCCCATGCCTTTGATAGGTTTAAACCTATCCAACCTACCTTTTTCTACTTCCTTTCTTATTTTTTCCACAAATATTTTGGGGTACCCTCTATCTAGAAACATTTTTTCTAACTTATTGCATTCCTTTAAAAAATCTACATTCAAACTAGACATTCTAGTGCCCCTTACAAATTGCCCCTTTACTATATTTCTTTTACAATGTATGGGATGGGCGCTTTCATAATGTTGGAAGGAATTAACATAGGTTTCTTTTCTAAACACCCTGGTTTCATATTTTTGATTAATTTTATAAACTTCCACATCAAGATATTGTAACACATCAGAACTGATATTGTATGTAAACCTCAGAAAATTAGTAGTTTTATTTAAGTATTCCATAAATTCTACAAATTTGTCTTGTCCCCCAGTCCATAAGATGACTATGTCATCTAAAAATCTTCGATATAATATCCAACAATTTTGAAATATAGAATTTATAATGAATTTCTCTTCCCATTTAGATAACACTATATTAGCATATGTGGGTGCACATGCTGCCCCCATGGAGATGCCTTGTTTTTGCTGAAAATATTCACCATCAAATATAAGAAAGTTATATTTCAATATTGTCTCCATGAGTGCTACAGTTACTATTTTTTCATTCTGTGTCAATACTTTGTCTAGGAAAACACTTTCTTCAAACATTTCCATGCCCTTACAATGTGGAATACTTGAGAATAAATCTACTATATCTATAGTAATAAACAATAATTCATCTCTGTAAAGATCAGGTGTAAGTTCCTTTAGGAAATCCCAAGAGTCTTTTAGGATGGTTTTATTGTTTACCCATATATGCTTAGTTTTCAAATCCACATATTTTGCCAATGGTAAAGTTTTAGAACCCTCCGCAGACACAATAGGCCTGAGGGGTGGATCTATCAAGTTTTTATGGATTTTGGGAATGACAAAAATAGTTGCTATCCTAGGCTTACTTACATACAGAAATTTAAGAATATTATTATCTATTACATTTTCACACATAAAATCTTGTAACATCATATCTATGTGTTGGTAAGCCACATTCACTTCATTTCTGGAAACAACTATATATTTCTTTTCATCCCTCAATATTGAATTCATTTTTCCTTCATACAATATATTGTCCATAATAACTATTCCCCCTCCCTTGTCTGGTTTCATAATTCTTACTTGATGATTATTTCTTAACTCATTCAATACATCGTTTTCTTCTTTACTAAGATTGAAAATATGTTTATTTCTATTTTTATCCTGTGATTTTCTAACTTCATTTTCTAATATTGCTTCAAAATTCCTTAACTGCGGCAGTAGGGGTGGATTAAAGGTGGATTTCCTTGCTAATTCCAAATCCATCTTGTTATTTTTCTTAAAATTATTTCTAGAGGCTAAAACTTCCAAATTAATTTTTCTTACAAATAATTTGATGTCAAGTAAGGTCCTAGTTAGATCACCTTTATTAAAGGGTATAAATTTTAACCCTTTACTGAGCAAACCAAAATGCACTTTAGTAAGTAGCAAGTTACTAAAATTGTAAATGGAAAACCCCTGGTACGTGTTTTTGGCATTATCCACAATAATATCATCATAAGTACCATATGTTTCTATGGAAGAAGGGGTATTACCATCTAATATCTCCCCCCCCTCATATGAAAATTTCCTCTCTTTGCTTGTTGTTGATAATAACCCTGTTCCTTCTCTAACAACGGAGGGAATTCCATATCGTATTCCACATCATTCCATGTATTAATCTTATTTTCATTCTTCTTCCATTTATTATCAGTACCACATGTATCCCATTTAGAATGTGGTGGTTTTGGGTAACTAGTTTTACTTTCATATTCTTGTATGTCTCTATTAAGTTTACCCATTTTACGTTGAATAACCTCATCACATTTGGTATCAATATCCTTTCTTATTTTAAAGTATTTATCACTTTCTTCTTTAATGCCATGTATCAGGTCTTCCTTAATACAGGTATCTAATTCCTCTATTTCCTTACCCAAAATATCCTGCTTTCTATCATTTTCCTCAATAATAAGTTTAACTATTTCCAATCCACAATTATTAAAGCATGTCCCTCACTCCTACCCCATCAAGAATGAACACACCCATACTATCTGCATACTCCATGGAGTATTGAAGCCTCTATTCAAACTCTGATTATCTGCATCATGGCCAGATCTTTATCCTTCTATGCTGTTGGTTCCTCAAAAGCTACTGTTAAAAAGATCATAGAAGAGGTGGCTAGAACTTCTAAAACACACTTTGGGGAAAGCTAGTAGTTAGAAGATATAAGGAATTAACTAAATAAGATTATAAAATGATGTTTATAAACACTACTACAAAGAAATGTGGAATTTGTAAAAAAAAGTAAAGAACACATTTGGTGATGTAATAGCAGAAAATAATAGTTGTCTGTTTCTGTGAATTTAGATAATTTGGTCATAGATGATGTAAGAATGTGAATGAACTTGAGGAGAATTGAAGAGTAATAAAATTCCAGTTGAAGATAAAGCAGGGTTTATTTTAAAAATATAATTTCACAGCAATTGCTTTTTCACAGATCAGTTAACCTTAACAATGGTCTAAGTATAGTACAATAATTCAGTAGCTACTTAATTGACAAAATTCAGTGCATATGATGACAGAAGAACATGTTTGTTGTCAAATCTATTATAGTAGGTCTTCCACAAGCCACAGCCCTGGGCACATTTCGATACAATATTTAATTACTGTCGCATACAAAGCCATAACTAATTAACTGTATTATTCTAATATGCTGATGGCTCCACTATTATATGTTCAACAAACACTCTCACAAAACTTCAACTGGGGTCATAACATACTGTTCATTATATTGAAAACGTCCTCAAAGACTACCAGCTACTTCTAAATGCTAAAAAGAAAGTAATTAAGTAAAAAACAAACTTATCCTATTTACCCTAAATACACAATGCTACCATACCCCATATTTAAAAAAAAAAATCACATTTGTGTTAGACACATCCACAGAATTTTTATCTCATAAAAAATTATGCGGTGTTGTAGATCAGCAAGTGAAGTATGATTTACATATCGACTACGTAATATGAAAAACTATTAAAAACTGGGAACATTATACAAAGCACACTCATATATAAAACATGTCTTACACAACAGCTACTATCTTCTTGCTTCCCACGCTACCATTCTCCTCATTAGTGGTAACTAACTTATCAAAATGTTAAATACACAAGTAAGATCAACTCTACAATAAAGCAGCCAAATATGCTGCAAGCCATCCTAATAAAATACACCACTTTAGAGATGTAAACCCATTAAAGTAGATGGACCTGTAAAATAATCTAACCTTTACACAAAATAAATGTTATTATTATAATTCACAAGCATATTAAATACACTGTACTACAAGACCTTGTTGAATACTATAACCCATATTTTACATCTAAACAATTCTTAAAACAGACTAGTGAATCTCTGTACTCTAGCTTCATATATAAAATTTGGAACTTTGTTTGGTTTTAATATCTTGAGGAACAAATACCAAAGCATCTATTCATAACCTAAAGAACCATCTAGAAAAAAAAAATGATAACTGTAAAATACTCCTCAAAACTATTATAAGATATATCATCAAATCTGTCTCCTTTTCTTGAAATCTTCTAATACATACTTCCTTCTAACATAGTTCTGTTATCCAGTTTTCAGCACTGGACTAATTCTACTCATCCCTGAGTTTCATTTATCCCAAGAAAGCAAAAGCATTCTGCTCATATGTAAATATGTATATACAATGTTTTTAATATTTTTATGTAATGAAACAACACTGTAACATAATAAAATAACTATATGTTCAACTCCACAGCAATTCTATGTGCATTTATAATTTCCATTAGACAAAAATATTCTGATCATATAACAGGAATGAAATATATTGGGTCTATATTAAAAGAACGAACGTTTACTTACCCGAATATCTAAACGCCGACACATCTTCATCAAATCACGAAAACATTGATTATCCAGAAGCGCGAAATCGGAAATGTCGAATCGTCATGGTTGGACCATCTGTGATATAGATCCATAAGGTAAGTGTGCGATAGTTACGGACCATAGAGTTAGGGTGCGGGTTAAGGTAAGTGCATAGATGGTAATATATGTTAGATTTAGTGTAGGGTTAAAAGTAAGGCTTTGTTAAGTGAATGTGTGTGGATTATTTAGTTTGTTTGGGTATAGCTTTTTAAGATAAGTGTGCTATTGTTACGGACCTTAGTGTTAGGGTGCGGGTTAAGTTAAGTGCATACATGGTGGTATATGCAAGATTTAGTGTAGGGTTAGAAGTAGGGTTTAGTTTAGGGTTAGAAGTAAGGTTTTGGTTAGTGTATCTAGGTGTTTTATTTTGTTTGTGTAGGTAGTATGTAGCAGGTGGTGGGGTGGGACAACTATGACTGTTTGAGTTTTTGAATTTCGCAGTTTAGGGCATTCTGTGTTTTTGTGGTTTGCGGAATAAGTGTCTGTGTTTAGGTATTCGGGTAAGTAAATGTTCATGCTTATACTATAGACCCAATATATTTATCTAGTAAAGCACTTAGTATTATCCATTAATTATATTTAGGTGTTAGTTTGTCTGTTCTAATCTTGATAGCAGATGATTGATTGACAATGTTTATAAATTCTTAGAATGAGGATGTAATCTCATTTTTCCATATTTTTTGTAATTTATTTCCTAACCACTCTTAACACACCTCCATGATAACAGCCATGAACTGGAGTACTAAGACTTATGAAACATTTAGACAGAATAGATTTATCCAGCTACACTGCTTGCATGAAACAATGACTTTCTCTCCATAAGGGCTGCATAACTTTACAATCATCAACCATATGTTGCCAGTCTACTTTTATCAAACACCTCCAATCACTGCATTCTTTTTATATATAATTTCAATAGTATGTGGAGTACTAAAATATCTATTTAAAAACTTCAAAAAAAAATAGTCCCCAAAACAGAGAAGACATAGTTTTCTTAAGAAAATAGTCATTTATTATCCATTTCAGTCAGTAGTACCAATTATTTTTGAAGCACAATCTCAGTAATTATCCTTAAAGCGAAGTTTATAATTTCTTATTATTTTATATATTTTAGATAGAGATGATCTCGCTGTCCCACCATTTATTCTGAAGTGGTTTAGAAAATCATTAATGGATGAAAATTCTATTTTGGCCATATGTAACATTAAGACAGCTTAAGAGATTATGTACTGTCTGTTCATCTGTACTCTAAGACAATATTCACATCTAGATTACTCACTGTTGAGTACTTTGGATTTTTTGGAGTCAAATGTAAAAAGGGACCAGTCACTATTATTTGGAGCTTAACATTTTTTAAAAGTTCAAGTTGTCTGTATAATCTGGTGTAAAAGTTATTGCAAATAATGTAAAGCATCATACATTTATCTCTGGATATTTAAATACAACATTTATGAAATATTTTAATATTTATGTAGTTATGATTTGTATGTTTAATACAATGTTTTAAATCTCTATCTTTCTGTCAATATATATATATATATGTGTGTGTGTGTGTGTGTGTGTGTACAAAGGGATTTCTATCATATCATTGAGTTTTCAGAAACTCAAAATTCATCTGGTTGAGACCATATGATTGAGTTTCCAAAAACCTGAATTAAAAAAAAAATAATAAAAATACATTTTACAGATGGCCAATCTCCCCTGTACTCCCACACCCCTGCACATTGTGTGTGTGTGTGTGTGTGTGTGTGTGTGTGTGTGTGTGTGTGTGTGCGTATATATATATATATATATATATATATATATATATATACACACACACACACACACATATATATATAATATTATGTATATATATTAGCCAAACATATTTATATATATGCACACTCACACACACACACCAACTGTGAGATTGCATTATGGTGGGAAAATGTTATGCATTGAAGCATGTCTATGTAGATAGAGGTAGAGGAGGTATGGGGTATGCAGCCCCCACATGCAGGGTTCAGGGGAACTTGCCCCCTGCAAAAATGTAGATTTTTTTTAATTCCAGGTTTTTAGAAACTTGATCATATGGTCTCTGATATGATACACACACACACACACACACACACACACACACACACACACACACACACACACACACACACACACACTATTGTTTAATTTGTATATGTTGTACAGAGATACTCTAATCACTTTCCAGACAAATAAACTTGTAACATTATCTTCTTAGGTTAATAGTCACCATTTACCACAGACCCACTGTTTTAATGGTTGATGATATAGTACACATTCCTAAGTCAGGCAAACACATTCTGACACTTAAATGAAAACCACCCTTGAAACTGGAACCTGGCGCAAGACTGCACAAATAACAAGCCAACTTTAAATGTACCAAAGTTTAATGAATCCACTTTTCATCGTAAGACTTCATCAGAAAATGCAACAATTCTTCCAGTTAACTATTTAAATACACAACACCCAATCGACATTCATTTCCAATTACAACCACTTAATTATTTAATATTATTATAGAAACATTTCAGTTATAAACTAACTTAACTATCATCATAAATAATACTAAAAAAATCCATACAAACATATATTTGCACTTATTCACTTCTTCACTGTTAACCTCCTGTCTTTTAAAAAATATTTTATATTAATTACCTCATAGTTCTGGATGTTCACAGGTCTTTAATGCTAACTGTCGGGTCTATATTATGACGTCAAAACATGTTAACATCAAATACCACATTGTCGACAAGTATTCAGCGAAATTCACTTCTGCGATTCACTGAATACTTAAAGGGCAAACAAATACTTACCCCACACCCCAACAAGACTAAATCTACCTAAACCAAACCCACCCATCCCCTAACTAAATATACCAACTACAAGTTTGCACTGCACTATAGTGGAGAAAAGGACAAAATTGTGTAGTTGGCCAAACTACATATTTGCCCTTTAAGTATTCAATGAATCCCAGAAGTAAAATCCAAATACTGCAGGTAAATGCCTCATTACGAAATATAGATAATCCACCAACAAAATACAAAACAAGGCAAAGAAAATGGCTGGAATCCAGGACAAATGTTTTTATTATAATACAGTTAAACACGTAAGTGCTTTCACAGTAATTCTACTGCTTCCTCAGATGTTCAACCATAACTATAAATCACACATTTAAATAACAACCTCTGTCAAACTTTAATTATCAATTAAGCATTAGTGTATAATTAAAACATTAGTCAAACATCCAAAGCTGAAAATAAGAAGAAAATGCACATCCTATGACATATTAAAAAAGATAGTAATTAAAAATAAAAAATAAAAATACATATACGAGATAAAAATTTCTATGTTTGAACCATTTCAATTGAATACTGCTGGTACTCAGAAAAAACAATTTCTTTAGGGGTTTGGCTCTTAGCACAGGTTTTAAAGGGACCTTATCATTGAGTCCTTTGCCTGTATCTGCTGTTAATTTAACAATCCACCTTGTTTCATTCACTTCAGTTCTATTTTTAATATCACCTGTCCTATCATCTACCCTAGTTTTATTCGCTATTAGGACCTTGAAACTGTGTATATCCCCACAGTTCCTAACATGTTTTGCCAAGACATTAATTGTCACGGAATTCTTAATATCATATAAATCTTCCCCTATTCTATTTTTAAGTCTCCTGTCTGGCTTCTCTATATAAAAAAAGGTGGCAACAAAAGGTAGACCTATTGTCATTTTGGATTGTCACTGCTATTTTACAAAAATGAAGCAGATGCTTAGTAATGTTGAAAAGTATAATGAAATTAGTCATGATGTCTGTGCAATGATTAATAGAATTTATAATACTCTGAATGAGTGTTTGTTGATAAGAAATTTAGAACAGGACATGTATGAGTATTTTATTGCTAATGAACCATTGATACCAACAATACAGGGATTACCAGAAATACACAAGGACCCTGTGAACCCACCACTGAGACCAATAGTTTCAGGGAAAGGCTAGTGCACAAAACCTATTTCAATATTTTTAGAGAAGAAATGTAGACCACTTCTGGATAATGATCCTGTCATTTTATATGATTCTAAACATTTTATGAAATATTTATATATGGTTTTTAAGGGAAGAGTTTCCAAGGGTAAAGTGATTTTAGTCATCTTAGAGGTTCAGTCCCATTTTAGTAAGATACGTGATGGTAATGGGATTTTGATGCTACAACAGTATTTGAATACAACAGCTACATTTGAGATCAAAGTGGTTGCTGTATTGTGCCTCCTTATGGAGATAGTGTTGGAAAACAATGTATTTATTTTTGATCATCCGGTATATTTACAAAATAATTTTATAGCTATGGGCACCTCATAGGCCAATAGCTACGTCAATATTATGATGGCTAACTGGGAAGATGAGTTTATATTAAATGGACCATTTAGACAACACATAGGATTCTGACGTCGGTTTGTCAATGACCTTTTTTGTGGTATAGATAGGTACAGTGGAAGAATTAATGCAGTTTTATGAGTTTATAAACAATCCTGTACCTTTTTTAGGGTTCACAATGACTCATTCATATGAGAAAATAGATTTTTAGGATGTGAAGGTTACCATACAAACATATGGATGAGTTTATACAGCACTACATAGAAAGGATGTTATAGAAATAGCTAACTATATAGGACAAGTATGCACCCCCCACATCTTTGCTCTCAGCACTTAATCTTGATGCTCTCCTTCCCTGCCCTTTTACAATATTATCAAAGTCTTTCAACAAGAGTTAAAGCAGTTGGAGAAAAGGTTGACAGACAAGAGAGTATAATAGAAGTATGGTCACCACTACCTTAGCAGAAGTACAGGGACTTGGAGATACAGAAGCGATGCCCTATTTTTCGGAGCACAAACCAGAAGTAAATATGAATCAAAGGGACAGGAATAGATGTGCTGTTAGAAAGCCAGCATGTTATGCAAGCAACTTTAGACCTATCCTGGATATTTTTTAAGAAATTTTGGCCAATCTTAACATCAGATTCGGAGATTAAGGCAATAATAGGGTCTAATCCAACATTTTCATTTAAGGACATATGTAATTTAAAGAGAATGCTATGTTACCCAAATGAAGTTAAAGTCCCTTTCTTTGTATTTTAATTAACAGTTACAAAGCCCTGTTATAGGTGCAATTATTGTAAATATATTGATACAACTGGGAAATTTGACCATCCAGATTTTCAGAAGACCTTTATATTTAAGGCTGAAGGGACATGTGAAACAGATCATGTAGTATAGCTGGTGCATTGCCAGGTATGCCAAGCATTTTATATAGGGAAGACAGACAGGAGACTTAAATAGAATAAAGGAACATTTATATCATATTAAGAATTCAGTGACAACTAATGCCTTGGCGAAACATACTATGAACTGTGGGAATATACATAGTTTCAAGTTCCTAATAGTGGAAAAAACTAGGGGTAGATGATAGGATGGGTGATATTAAAAATAGAACTGTAATGAATTTTCTGAGCACCAGCAATATTCAGTTGAAGTGGTTCAAAAATAGAAATTATCTCATATATATTTTTTTTACTATCTTTTTTAATATGTCATAGGATATGCATTATATTGATATTTTAGCTTAGGATGTTTCACTAATGTTTTAATTGTACTCTGATTAATGCTTAATTGATAATTAAAGTTAGATGGAGGTTATTTAAATGTGTGATTTATAGTTATGGTTGGACGTCTGATGAATCAGTAGAATTAACTGTTTTATAATAAAACATTTGTGCTGGATTCCAGCCTTTTGCTTTGCCATATTTTGTATTTTGTTGGTGAATTTTGCTGAATACTTCTCGACAATGTGATCTTCGATTTTAATGTGTTTTAATGGCGTAATATAGACCCTGTCAAATAGTTTCTCTTTTTTCAATATTATTTTAAAACTTATTTAAAACTTCCCTGTTTATTATCTTCTAAAATTTGTTCCAATACAAAAACAAACATGTTGTTTGTAAAACTGCTACATGTAATACAATGTTTATACAATGCATTTTCAATATTCTTACATTTAATGGCATATAGGAGATCTTTTGTTCTTTTATTAAATTCCCTGGAGGCCACTTCTATATAAAAGACCTCACATCCAGTACACAGACTGACATAAACAGCAGCTTTTGTTATACAAATGTATCTCCCTTTAGCATTGATTGTTTTACTAATGTAGGGCAAAAAAATAAAAGAACATTTGTGAATAAATATGCAGGCACTGCACAGCCTGCACTTATATGTCCCTTCCGCATTTTCAGTAACTGCAGGTTTTATTCTGATATTATCATGTTTTGACAATTTTTTAAGCTATAGTTCCTTTTATAAACAAATTGTGATTTATCACCCATCACATTATAAATGTCTGTACGTCCCTTTAGAATAAGCCAGCTATTAGAGATAATATTCATAATCACTAAACTATCTACAGACATATCTAAGTTAAAAATAATGTATTATCATTATCTAAACTTTTCTTCACTTTATCCAATGTTTTATGTAAAATGGAGGAAAAATGAGTATGTCTTTTAAATAAGATTTCATTGGCCCTACTTGTTAATCAAACATCCTTATGCCCTCTATCTAAAAACATTAAAGTAATAAGCTTAATTTCATTTCCAAAAATCATATCATTGGCATTTAGCATTGATCCTCTTATATATTGGCCTCTGGGTATATTCTTTATAAATTCAGGATGGTTACTATCATAGTGCAAATAATTCATAAAAGTAACTTTTCGATACATACTACTTTCAAAAAACTTATTAGTAACATTCTACTCTAAATTAATGTCTAGAAAATTAATCTTGGTACCTACACAGGCTAAAGTGAACTTCAGGAAATTTGCACTTTTGTTTAGTTCTTCAGTGAATAATTTGCAAACTTTAAAATCATCTTTTACCATAAAAAACAAACCACCCACAAATCTTTTAAAAAAATATTATCCTTTCATAGAAAATATTTCCTGGAAGCACCTCATTCTCCCCCAACCCAAAACTAAATTGGCAAGTACTGGGGCAGCTGCCAACCCCTTAACAATGCCCTTAACTTGATGATAATATTTCTGATTAAATAAAAATAATTATCTTCCAATAATACCTCCAAAATAGAACAAAAGAGATTGATGATATCATTAGAATAAGTAGTCTTATGTGTTAGATAAGATCTATCATATTCTAATCATTTATTCCATGGAATAATTGTAAATAAGGAGGTTATATCAACTGTGAGCATTATTACTTCACCATCTTGATAATGATAATTATCATTAAACCTTCTTATATTTTCAAGAAAATTCCTTGAATCTTGTACGAAAGAAGGCAATCAGCTATGGGATTTAAAATAGTATCCATAAACAAAGATAACCCTTCCATAATAGCATAAGTCCAGACATGATTGTTTATTTGGTGTTTTTTTAATACCACACATCGGCTTACTTTATTATTTTTCAGATAGTCTGCCACTTTCTTTTTTTAATGTGGTGCCCTAAAATCTGTTTTAGGTTTATTAGGATAATGTTTTAATTATTTATTTATTTATTGACATTTGTTGACCTGGAAAGTCCACTGGGCCAGAAAGTCACATTTTCAGTGGAGGCCCACAGAGAAAAGCTCCACAAATTATAGAAACAATTTATCATTTAGCTTAAACATTACAAAGTGTATTAGAAGTAAAAAAGAAAAGATAAAAACAGTAAAAGTTCCAAAACAATTGTTGACATTCTTTAAATTTTGGAATAAGACATTAAATTTTGAAAAGTTACATTATAAAGATTCATAAGATTTTGTAAACAGACATTACTAAATTGTAACCATGTCACAGCTGAGGGAAGAAACATTGTGACCTAAGTTTGTCATACACCAGTTACAGCTTTATCATCAGTATGCTATGTACTAAGACATTACAGGAAAAATATTGAAAGGAATAGTAATGGATTAATTAAATAGTAAGGAGATGGGAAATGGAGACTTTTAAAATTACTGTGGATCATGAAGTAAGAGCAAAAGGACATTGTAAGTGTATGTAGTAAGTAATAATTAAGGAGGTTTACTTATGTTAGTACAGGACCAGTCCTGGTTATTGAGGTGTATAGTCCTTTCAGAGCTTTTCTGAAAGTTAGTGTGGAGTCAAGTTGAATAATAGAGTGAGGGAGGGCATTCCATAGTTTAGCTACTGCATAGGAATAAAGGCATCGCCCGGCTCTTTTATTAGGTTGGGTTACCATTAGGAAGTGTTTCCTGGAAGACCAAAGTTTACAATTTGGGGTATAAGTTTGTATTATTGTTTGAAGGGATGGACAGTATTTAGAGTTGTTGGGTATTTTGTGGGTAAGAGTAAGCTGGGTAAATTGAAGGTAATGAGGGAAGTCAAGCCAGTTTACTGTTTAATGGCCAAGCAGTGGTGTGTGCATGTTGGCATATTTCAGACAAACTTAGCTATCTTATAGTAACATGACTGTAGTTTGTTTGCAAGAGATGTGTGTAGGTTGGTAAAGATGGTGCTACCATACAAAAAATAAGGGAGAAGCAGACTATTAGCTAGTGTTAATTTGGTGGCTTTGTCCAGATAGAGTTTGTGCCTATATAGTTTACCATGTTTAAAATAGTTTTTTTTTTGATGGTGCTGAGTATATGATTTTCAAGCATAAGTTTGTCATCAATAGTGATGCCCAGTAATTTACCATTTTTCACAATTTCAATTTCAGTATTGTTTGTGAGAAAATTTTAAAATCAAGAAGGGGTTTGGATGAGAAAAGTAACAGTTTTGTTTTTGGGGGTTCAGTAACAACTGGGCCTCTGTGAGCCAGGATTCAATGGTAGAAAATAAGTTTTGTGTTAGCTCTGATCTTCTAAAGTTGTTATTAGCAGATGTGATTATAGTAGAATTGCCTGTGTATTGTATAACTGTTAAATAAATCTAAGCATATGCTATTAAACTATTCAATCTGTTTTTTTTTAAGATGAAGGTAAAGAGGTTGTCAGTATAATATTTAAAATTTTAGGTACAAAAACTGTTTTAATCAATGCCTGTCTGTCTTTAATAGACAATAATAGCTTATTCCGCTGTTTGTTTACTAACATACCGATATTGTTTAGAATGTTTTAATTCATTATTTCTTTATAGCTATGTGTCAGATTAATCCCTAAATATTGAATCTGTTTATTAACCTATTTAAACCCACCATTGTGTTCAAACAACTAATTTAATTTGTTAGCTAATAAAGTGTCAGTCTTATTCAGCAGACCAGATATCAGCTCAAACTATCACAATATTGATTATTCATTAATTAATATAAAAAAATCATTAACAACAGTATATTATCAGCAAATAGCTTAATTTTCAAAGTATAGCAGTCATTTATTTGAAAACCTATGGTATTATTATTTAATTTTATGTAATTGGCTAGTGGCTCAATATTCAAATAAATTATAGAAGAGATAAGGGTCACCCTGTTTCATCCCTAGCTTATCTTTACAGTTTAGAAACAAAATAACCTAGATTAACATATGAACAGTACTAGTCTCATTTGTGTTCTAAAGTGATATGTCTAAAAAAAGGGGAATAGTTAAGGTGTTTATTTTTCTGTCCTAACCTGTACCCATACCTCCTTTTCATTTCTTAGGATTCTTTTCGTTCCGCCACCTAGCCCAACCCAGCTCACCTCATTGAAAGCCTCATATAGCAAAGAGACTCCTACCTGCTTTTTACTACCATCTAAAGCAGTCACAGTGTCATTTATAAAAAAAAACACCTGAAACAACAAGGAAATAAGGTTAATTTCTGCTTCTTTAGTGTTATCTGTATTAGGTTTTATGTGATAACGCTGTAAATTACTGCTGTGGGATTCTGCAGCAACAGCAGCTCACAACAGACCTCCCCAAACTAATCCTGTAGCTACCACCAAGGAATTTTGTAAAACAAAACCAGTATAGATAATCCTGGTCATTTACCTTCCCTGAAAAGTGAAACCTGATTGTTTCTGCATTTTTGTAGCCTGGTCGGGCCTCACTCCGCTCAGGTCACTCTGCTCCCCTACCCTGCCCCCATTTCCCACAACCCTACTATATCTACATTTATTCTAACCCCTCATCACCTGACCACAACACTTGACCTTCACCTAGACCTACCACATACTCAACATCATATACTAATCAACACTCTATACACCACTCCCATCCTGAAGTTACACACAACACCTACTAGCCACACCCCCACACCACCTCAAATACCTTACAGCCTCATCACCTCAAACACCTAACGGCCATCATCCTAGCATCTCTACCATACAGCATGCAAAGTACACTTGGATTGCTCTCATTATCCCTCACAGTACTATTCTACATCACATCAATACATACTAACTTACCTCTAGACAACACCGCATTCCATACAACACATATTTCCACACCCACAGAAACTCACACAAATTTCTTCATCAGCCCCACAGTTCTCAATCTTAATACTACACTTTATATACACATTAGCACACCAAGTTACAACACTAGAAAAACATCACATACATCCAGCATAGCAATAACACACATAACCAAACACATACTATCAACCATAAAGAGGCTACAAATCTCTGGTGATGTACACCCAAATCCAGGTCTACTCAAAACTAAACAGATATCTGACCTACTAATCCTTAATATAAACATAAGAAATATTGCCAATAAGATACCGGAACTGCATGTATTTACAACTCATTACGCTCCTGACATACTGACCATCACAGAGACATGGCTAAAACCTAGAATCCAAAATTAAGAATTCCTCTCTCCAGGTTATAATACTGTCCAAACAAACCAGTAGGTTGGTAGTTAACCAGTACTCAATACACGAACAAAATCCAAAAAAGAAAAAAAGCACTGGAACACTCAAATTCTTTTATTAAAAGTCGCAAGTTAAAACTTCTCATAAAAGTTAAAACTTTCACCACAAGGCTTCCTCAGGCAAATACATCTTAATAGTTGCAGTCATCAGCTAAATATTCAATAAAATCACATGACACAATTTCAAACTTTTTGATGTAATTCCCTTAAATAGGGTTTTAAAGTGAAACAGTCATTTAGTCTTGGTGGTATATGAGACTTCATCTGCAAGATCCATTTCATTTCCTCATTTTCTGTTAACAACTTCACATCCCCTCCCCTTCAGTGGTTTATAAATTACCTTCAATATCATAAATTTAAATAAATGTTGATCGCCCTTTTCCAAAATATGCTTACTTAGTGCATTTGTCAGTAACTTGCATTTAATGTCACTAATATGGCCAGCTATGCGTTCTTTAAACCTCCTGTTAGTCATGCCCACATAGTAACAATCACACTGTTCACACCTAGCCATATACACCAGATTGCTAGTATTACAGTTCCCATAAGCTTGAAGTATAAATTCACTTTTGGTTACTGGATGTCTTATTGTTCGATTGGTGTATAGATGTTTACAGTAAACACAATTATTACATTTAAATGTACCTTGTTTGCATTTAAAGCCAGTAAGAAAAACTTTTTAGTTGCTCTTTATAACATAGTGTTTGTTTTAACGTTCAGTTGCATTTATAACCAAATGCTGGTCCTTCTGCTACAAGTTCTTGTAAACCTTGAACATTCCTTAGAATTTCCCAATGTTTCAGTATTATATTCTTACCTGCTGTGGTATTCCTGTTATAAGTAAGCATACATCTTGTCCTATTTGGTCTAATTTGTGTCATTTCCTTGGTGGCCATCACTAAAATATGGGACTATGTCCTGCTTTAAATATTGCTGTTTAACCTTATTTCATGCTTTATCCACTATTCTCTCTGAATAGCCTATATTAAGGAAGTCCTGACTCATATTTAGTAGCTGGTTATTCAACCTGCCTTGTGTGTTTAACCTTATGATAAGTGTGTAGGATAAGCTTAAACATACACAATGGCAGAGGAAGCAGATAGAGGCTTGCCTCTGCTTTAAGGTAGTACCTAGAGGTCTGCGAATTTTAAAGATGCCCACTTTTGGCAACACATATCCAGAGTTGGTAACTAAATGGCAACAACTGAATATTGAAACAAGCTGTGGTTATATGTGGTTGCTCATTGAGCAGTATATGGACATTGAGAGAGGGCTTATGGATGAAGCAACTAGGACACAGCAAGAACTAGCGACTGCCCTTTCAGTGATCAAAATTAATGATTTTTTGTTAGAACTAAGTACACACTTAGCACTACCTGAAAACAAATTAATGCAGGTGAAAAAGAAGAAACTCGAGAAAGACTTTTTGGACTTCCAAAATGGGAATGTCTTCTCATGGCCACGGGAACCAGTGAGAGGCAGAGACTCCAGCCAACCCACAAACATCAACCAGTCATGAGCGGCAACCTCACTTCCTACTACGTCAGCTGATACACCCAACGTCAGTGAGAGAGAGGAGAGTATTGATGTGAACAGACGTGCTTTTGGGTCTACAGCAAGTACAGGAGAATGCTCACAAGGTTAAAGTAGAGACATTTCCATTGTCCAGGATGTTCGCAGAAAGGAGAAACCGATACAGGAGATGGCGACAACGTCAGATGTTATGACTCCGTTTTGTCCTTTTCCGTTGCCCTTCTGAGCATTTCAGAAGCAAGCATGGAGCCCTCAATCAAGGATGAGGAAACTCAAGTCGTCGGAAGAGAGGCTGGATTTCCAGAAAAAGATATTGCGACCAGTGAGTTGGACTTAGTGATTAATCTTTCCAGTTATGTTCTAAATGAAACAGAAAGGGAACTTTTAAATAAAGGATTTTTGTTTATCCCAGCCAAGAGCATTGATTGTAGTGAATTAATGTTGGACATTAAATTATTCATGAGGAAAGTTAGCTTAAACATGTTATATGGTGATAATAAGTAATGTAGCTACAAGTTTTAGAAAACCATCCACTTTTACACTCCAGTTACATCCCTTGTTAGAGGTGTTTGAGAAAGCTTGTGAGAGGAATTTACTGAACTTATTGGAGAGAGGTAGAGCTGACAGGAAAGATGTTTTTTACAATTTGAATGTCAGGGAAAGAGAAGCACACAAGACTCTTCAAGACAATAAAGGAATTGTTAATAGACCCGCCTATAAAGGCGGAGCTATTGTTCTAATGGACAGAAATGTTTATGCAAGTAAAATGAGTGATTTATTGGGAGAGCAAGGGACCTATCAGAATTTGAATGCTGTACAGTTAGATAGGATTATAAAAGATGTACATAGCACATTATATGATATGTTTATATGTAATGTTATAGATTTTGAGCTGTATAAGTATTTTTTGATCAAGAAACCTGTGATTCCAGTCATAAGGGGACTACCTAAGGTACACAAATGCTTGCTAAATCCTGCTATGAGACCCATTGTCTCGAGTTAAAGGATGGCTAACAGAGTCTGTATCTATTTATGTTGAGAAGCAATTAAGACAGGTAGTCAATGAGACAACAACAGTGATTAGAGATACTCAGCATTTCTTGGAAACTCTGACAGAGCATGTGACAACAGGAGGTGATATATCCTCAGATTTGTTAGTTACTTTAGATGTCACCTCATTGTTTACTAGTATAACAAATGAAACAGGTGTTGCATATATGAGGTTGTTCCTGATAGAGAAAAGTATGCCAAGAGATTTGATCAATAGATGTGCTATGCTCATGGATCTTATCTTAAAAAACAATGCCTTTATATATGATGACAACTACTTTCTACAATTGAAAGGTGTAAAGATGGGGACACCGTGCGCCAAGTCTTATGCCAATTTGGTAATGGCGTATTGGGAGGATACCTATGTGATGCAGAATACACAATATACAATTCAGATCAAATACTAATAAATGCTTTGTAGATGATTTTTTTTTTGGTTTGGAGGGGTGTTGAGGATAGTTTAAAAAGTTTCATAGAGTATATAAATGGCACTGCCACTTTTCCCTCTTTTACAGGGAATTGGTCCAAGAAAGAGATAGAATTTCTAGATGTGTTAGTATGTAAACAAGATGAAGGGATAAAGACAGAGATGTTTAGGAAGACTTGTAGGAAGAATGCATTGTTACATCACACAAGCATGCACCCTCCACACATCTACCAAAATATAATTAAAGGTCAGGCCCTAACGGCCTCCAGGCTCACCAGTGAAGATTCTGTGTTTCAGCTCAGGTTAGACAGTTTAGAGAATGAATTTAAGGAGAGAGGGTACCATAGATATGAAACTGATGATATTCATGATGAGACTGTGACCAGAAGGGACATCACAGGTAAAAACCATACATTAAGAGGAATAGAGAAAGATTATGTACAGAGACTAATGGAACCAGAGGTACTGGTAATATCAATAGGATAGTGATACCCTACACAAACAGCAGTAGAAAGATTAAGGAGATCACTCATAATAATTGGCACATACTCACTTTGGACAGTAAAGTCAGAGAAGCAACAGGGAATTCACTGAATCTTACATACAGGAATAGTCATTGAAAGGATATTGTGCTATGAGAAGACTGGAAGTGATAGGACCAGATCTGAGTAGGGACGTTTCCATGTAGGTCAGGCAACCATTGCAGTTTCGTGTCTAGGAGCAAGGAATTTGTTCACCCTGACAGAGGTCAAGTATTTTCTTTTAAGATATATGCAGACTGTAAGACAAGGGATCTCGTGTATCTCTAGCTGTATGTCAGAAATGCAGTTGCTTCTATGTTGGCAAAACCAATAGAATGCTGAGAGAGCGTGTGAGGGAACACATTTATGCCATCAGTAGGGAAGATGGGAGTAATGCTCTTGCAAGACATGTAATGCATACATATACAACACACAAGTTTCGGTTTACAGTGATGGAATTAATATACAAAACAGCGAGGTTAGGTGATGTCAGCAACCGTACTGAGAAGCAGGAAGCTACAGTTACAAGCAGATGGGTTACACAGCCTAAATGATAGGGTTTCACTGAGACCCTTCCTTAAAGATTGACCCCTTACTCACTAGTTACTTTTAATGGGCAGACCCCTATTTATTACCTTGGAACATGAGTATGAATACGTGTTTTCATATATAAACAAGTATGAAGTTTTTATGGAATAGTAGTTTTTATATGGAATAACAGATTTTTCTGGTAATGAAATTTTACTGACTTTATGAATGTTAAATGGCTAGAATAAACATGTTTTTAGATGTAGGACATTTATATGAATGCCCATATTTTATTTATCAATGGTTGTATCTTAATATATATATATATATATATATATATATATATATATATATATATATATATATATATATATGTATATATAAATGTTTTTTATTGCATGCACACATTTGCATATGCATTCTATCTGCATTGTTATGTGATAACACACTACATTTTTCAGTATTGTAAGCATTACTAGGCAGAGATGATTTAATTGATTCTTGATTACTGCATTAATTAATGATGTAAAGGGATGATTTTTCATAGGTTCATAGGTTCATACTAGGCTATCTGCCCAAGGGCATTTATAAGCCTAGCCCAGAGTTTTGTGGCTTTCGCCACCCCTTTAGTTTGGAGGATACTATGCCCATTATTTTGCTGTGCCTCTGTCAAGCAGTGACACTGAGATAATCCCTGGGGTATATCTGCGATCTCCCATCCATTGGTCAAGATTTCTCTTGAACAAAGCCAGTGAGGTGCTCTGCCTCACATGTACCGGGATTTTGTTCCACAGCATAGGGAGTCTCTGGGTGATGAATCTGTCCCTCCAGCACGTCCTATTAATAACCGTGTCAAGGTTTAAGTCTCCCACCCTTGTAGTTCTGAAGGATCTAGATTTTTTGAGGTGAAGCATGTTCATCAATTCTGGGTTGGACATGGCCTTATATGTCAGGCACAGGTCACCTCTGAGCAGACGGTAAGCGACTGAATAGAGCTGAAGTTCCTTCAGTCGGGCAGCATAGGACATATTTTTGAGACCCTTTATCCTTTTGGTGAAGAACTTTTGGGGCCTTTCCAGTTGCTGCAGGTGTCGTGTCAGATACATTCCGAATGGGGCATTGTACTCAATCATTGGTCTGATGAGTGATGAGTACAGGGGGACGATGACTTTCCTTGATCTGGATGAGAATCCCTTCATGATCAGGTGGGCAATGTAGAAGGTCTTCCTAACTACTTTGGCAACGTGAGTGTCAAATGAAAGGTTACTGTCAACCTGGGTCCCCAGATCCCTGATAACCTCTTCTGTGGTTAGTGGGTTGCCACCTATATGGTAGCTAGGGGTAACCTTGTTTTTCCCGAAGGGTATGACTATGCATTTTTTGGCGTTTAACTTTAGGCCATGGCTCTGGCACCAGTTATCCATTTCTATAAGACCCTTCTGAAGAATAACTGTGTCAGATGTGTTCTCAACTATGGCACCCAGTTTGCAGTCATCTGCAAATTTTGTCAGCCATAATCCTCCTGTGTTTGCTTGTACTTCTGAAAAGTAGATGCCGAACAGGAGAGGGCCCAGGACTGAGCCCTGTGGGACACCACTTGTGACAGGCTTTGAGTCTGACATGGCGCCAGCAACTCTGACCCTGTGGGTTCTGTCACTTAGCCAGTTTGCAACCCATCTTGTGATGTATGGGTTTACATTTAAGCTGATGAGTTTTTCAATGATACCTGAGTGGGGTATTGTGTTGAAAGCCTTTGCCAGGTCGAGGTAGGCTGTGTGGACTGCCTTTCCCTCATCAATGGCCTTGGTGACTGTCTCGAAAAAGTCAACCAAGTTTAAAAGGCATGATCTGCCTTTGACAAAGCCGAACTGGGTCGGATCCAAAGTCTGCAAGTCTCCTATGTCTTTATTTATGAGTTCCATTATGATCCTATCCATAGCTTTGCAGATCAAGCTTGTCAAGCTGATGGGACGGTAATTTCCCGGGTCGGTGGAAGCACCGCCTTTGTGAAGTGGGACCACAGTTGCCGTACGCCACTCCTTAGGCACGTATCCTGAGGCGAGGCTAAGATTAAACAGCTGCCCTAACTGCGGGTTTAATTCCTCATTGAGTTCGTGGAGCACACATCCGGGGACACCATCTGGTCCCATGGATGCTGTGTTTTTTGCCTTGGAGAGAGCAGTTCTCACCTGAGCGTTAGAGATGTTTGGGGGGCTATAATTCTCTGGTATAGATATCTCACCTTTTGGGGGGGAGGGGGGGGAGAAGTTTGCACTGAACCTGTCAGCCAGTATGTTGGCAATGTCTATAGGTTCAGTAATTTTTACATAATTTTGAACTAATTCTGAGCATATCTGGGAGTTTTTTCCCAGGTTTCTAACATAGCTAAAGAAGGCCTTATGATTGTCCTTTGAGTCCTTAGCGACTTTTCTCTCAAATTTTGCCTTGGATGATTCTATGAGAGATCTTAGTTTTTTACTTATAATGATCAAGGGTGTTTTCCCTTTTAAGGATTTTGCTCTATATTGTAGTAGCTTCCTCCTTTTGTTGTAGAGCTTGTTTATGGCTGGGGTCCACCAGACTGGATGCTTGCCTTTGGTACAAAGAGTCTTTGTTTTGTTTGGGATTGCCTGATCCATGCAGTCCTGTAGGTGCTGGTAGAAGGCATTTGTAAGTGATTCAGCGGCTTGAGTAATGGTTTCCGCAGTCTTGGGGGCCTTAAAAGAGACCACACTAGTCTTTAGAAGTGTGAAGTCGGCTTTTGAGAAGTTCTTCACCGTGGTCTTTTTCATCTCAGGTGGGGGCGGGATGTGGACTTCCAGTGAGATTAGTTTATGGTCTGATCTCACCAGTGAGGGGTATACGTCCGGTGTTGAACATTGTGACCCCATGTTCGTGATGATGAGATCTAGTATGTTATCTCCTCTTGTGGGGATGGTGACTAGTTGTTCCATGGCATTTGAGTTTATGAACTCTAGGAACCTTTGGGCTAGAGTGTTGGGGCTTGAGTAGTGATCCCAGTCTATATTCAGGTAGTTGAAATCACCTAGTATGATGGTGTTTGGAGATACATTTATACCCTCCAGTGTTTTCAGGAAAGCTATGTGAGGTTCCTGAGATTGAGAGGGTGGCCTGTAACATGCTACAAATTGCAGAGCAGTCTTGCCTATGGTTAATTGCACCTGGATGGTTTCAGATGCATCGTGCATTGCCACCAACCTTGAGGTGTGAGTGTCCTTGATGAATATAGACACCCCCCCTCCTTTCTTGGTGTTGTCCGGATTTTGGGGCCGGAACGCATGATATGAGGTAAAGCCTGATAGTGCCGGGGTGCTCTCGGGAGCCTTGAACCAGGTTTCAGTTACAGCACAGACATCGATGTTCTCCATACTGAGAAGGGCCTCGAGTGCGTGCATCTTGAGGTTGAGACTTCTGGCATTGAGCAGCATTACCCTTAGTTTTTTTCCTTTTTTGTGTTCTAGGGTGGTAGGTTTAGAATTTGATTGGTGCAAGCTGGTTAAACCTGCCTTTATATTGATGTACTATAGAAGGAGTACTTTTTAAGTCTGAAGAAGCTTTCAGAGAAACATGAAAGCGCTTACTGGCCATTGTTCTGCGCTCTTTGTCTGAATAAAAAGGTTTTCTTCCGGTTGGCTCTGTTTGTAGTTGTGTGCCTCTAGAGTTTTTTTCATTGAAAGCCAACTATGCAGCATGGCTAAGTAGATAAACTAAAGCCCTACTAAACTGCAGAGATAAAGCCTGGAAAATCTGCAAAAGGGAAAACACCACCTGTTCTAACCAAAACTACCAACAGCTTAGAAATCATTCCAAACAACAAACCAGACAGGATAAATAGAACTACTTCCTAGGGGCCCAAAGCAAATACTCTAAAAACCCACAACAATTCTGGCACTCCATCAACTCCTTACTAAAACCAGGCAAAACCACTACTCCAGCCCCAAACTCCACCAACAATACCATTCACGTAGCCACTCAATATAATCACCATTTTATAGAATTCATCCTGGCATTATCCAGCCAGCTATCCAAAAACAGCCCTTCATGTACCCCAACCAATCATTCAGAAAGTATTCCCCCCTTAAGTCCCCACCTCTATAATAAAAAAGCTCCTTCTAAAACTAAAACCTACCACTCTTGCAGACAATAACTTACCTGCTAACTTCCTAAAAATGGCTGCTGAATCTATATCTTACCTGGTCTCCATCTTTATAAAGCGTTCCACACAGGAATCCCCTTCATGTATCCCAACTGATAAATAATAAATAAATCTCTTATCCCAAAAATCTGGAAAGTTTCATATATCATTCCTCTTCATAAAGGTGGGAACTCTTATGATTTTTCAAACTACCGACCCATCGTCATTCTATCCCCCCTATCTAAAATTCTGGAGAAGTGTATCCACTCCCAAATCATAAAATTCCTGAACACACATCAACTCCTATCCACCACATAACATGGCTTCCATCCACATCATAGCACAACCACTGCTTTTCTCTCATGCACTAATCTAGTTAACCGATACAGGAACAATAGCTTTACATCTGCCATTTTTTTTGGATCTCTCCAAGGCATTTGACATAGTCTTACACCCCATTCTGCTAGAGTCTCTAGCCTCACTATCCTTTGCCCCATCTACCATAGCCTGGTTCAGAAACTACTCAACTGACAGGCAACAAACGTTCCAATGGCAAGGTATACTGTCCCCTCAACTTCCCACCACCATAGGTGTCCCACAAGGCTCAATACTTGGGCCACTTCTCTTTTTTATCTTCACCAGTAATCTACATAGTTCAACCCAGCATGCCACACTTATTCAATATGCAGATGATTTAACTTTGATTTGCACAGGCCCATCTCCAGCCAGCCATTCTGCAACAACTCACCCAGGAAACCTTTAACTCTGTAGAAAAATGGATTTCTGATATCCAACTCATCCTAAACCCCAATAAAACTAAATTACTACTATTTACCCCTAACAAATCAAAAACTGCTCCCCTCTCCTTCACCATCACCTCTAAAACTGGCACTACCATTTCCCCTTCTGACCATACCAAACTTCTCAGGATCGAAATTGACAATAACCTTCACTTCAATGTCCATATTTCACAAACCATCAAAAAGGTTAAAAAAAAATGGGTACACTATATAGACTATAGACACAAAAACTTTCTCTCAGACCAAGCAAGAGTCACCCTAGCCCAGACTCACTTATTGTCCACACTAATGTATGCAGCACTAATTTTCACCCACATCAGGAAAATAGATCTAGACAAACTAGAGTCATGCTACAGTAAGATCTCCAAATTTGCTAAAAACACCACCTTCAGAACACATCACTGTGTTGCTCTAAGAAGCCTAAATTGTCTAGAGCTACCTCAACTACTTAATTACCACCAGCTAGTTACTGTCTACAATATCCCAATAAAACCCCATCACTAACTCAACTAGTTACCCACTACACAGCAAATTGCCCTCTCCGATCTAGTGACAAATCTCTCCTCTGCATCACTAGAGCAAACAATACTGCAGGAAAAGCGCTATATTCCCACGCCATTGCTAGAAACTGGAATTGCCTTACCCCCTTGTTGACCACTGCCAGCACCACCTCACACTTCAAAAACTCTCTCAAATCACATCTAATGAATACCAGGCTATTCCCCTGTATTACTTAAACTCAAGCTTTCCTCTCCTACTCCTCCTCCTACCCTTTCACCAATTCCAAGGTAGGCACTGTAATTCCTCTGTAGGGCTACAACTCTAGTAGCCATTACTCCAGCCTCTAAGTAGCTTCTAGCCCTGCTATTTGTAACTTCTCTGACTGCTGAAAAATGTCTTGTCTGGTTGCATTTCTAATGTAAATATCTGATTATTTTCTTTTTTAACCTACATGATTACTGTACTACTCTGTATAAAAAATATTTTCTCTTATTTAACTTATACTACACTTTAAAAAAAATATATATATATTTTTTCTCATGTCTAACAATGTGGAGCTTTTTTCCCCGGGCCTCCACTGTAAATGGACCTAGTCCAGTCGGAACTTCCCAGTTATCAAATGTAAAATAAATTAAAAATAAAATAAATAAAAGAGCTCTGTTAAGGTTGGTTAATAAGAGATAGGAATTTACTTGGGGAAATTATTTACCTCTAACACCTCAGATAAATAGGACCAGTTTAGAGACTCAAAAGTTTTATCTAACTCCAGACTCATTACATACAATTCTCTCCAGTTTTATTAATGTAATCAGTTAAAGTAATTATGATTTTGATAATATCTTATGCCTATTTAATATAAAATCAAATTGATTGTCATCTACTAAGGAAGGGAATATATGTTTAAGCATGTTAGCAAAGATGGAAAAAATATTTTATAATCAACATTCAAATGTAATATGGGCCTGCAAGGATAGGAATGAGAAGGTTCCTTATCCTATTCCAGTACAGGAGAAATTATTTTATGTTTTAATCTGGAGGAATGTTTAATGTAGTTTGAACTTCTGTGAATACATTTGACAAATAGGCAAGACATGTTATATAGTTGTGGAATGATGATGCCATTACCTAGAGGTTTATTTTCTTTCAGCTTTTTATATGTCCAGTATTTCTGTCACATACATGGATTTTTGGTTTCTATTTTTATCTGCTGTGAGAGTAATGTGTTTTGTATATTTTTATTTGTTTTTAAAGGTCTCAGTTACTTTCCAACTTATGTTGTACTGCTGGGCACATTCACTTTCTAGACTGCTTCAAAAACATTGATAGTTTCCTCGTTGTTAATATTTTTTTTCTGTTACTCCCTGGAACACATATGCCATTTGACTCAGAGAAATGAATGGGCTTAAGGTTAGCTAAACCAAAAAAAGTTTAATAATACCTTAGCTAAAACTGAAATTCTCTGCTTATTAATTGCACTGTTACCATTTTCAATGATTATGCAATTGGAATCTCCTGCAATTACTGCACTCTACCTCATGTTCAAAGCTAATATTTCTAGATATTCCTTGAAAGATTTGGCTCCATTTTCCAGAATCTAGTACATGAAAACTATAGTAAATTTCCCTAAAAATTCAAAAATGACCATGCACATTATGCCTTTATTATCATTGCATGAACTTATACTTTAAGCATTATAATAAACATTCTTGTAGCAAGAGGTGTAGGTGTAGGACTCCCATACACATGGTCCTGGATTCTAATAGAGGATATTCCATTTACTTCTTCCCCCAACCTATGTATCTGAAGAGCAGGTCCTCAAAGCCCTGTCCAAGGCAAAAAATGCAGCATGTATGGGACCAGATGACATCTCAGGCTGTCTTCCAAACAGGCTAAAACATGAATTAGCATCACCATTTTAAGTACCCTTTTCAATCATAGCCTAACCACAGGCTTTGTTCCTGCAGAATGGAGATCAGCTACAGTTATTCCCCATCCACAATGGCGGCCTAGCAACAGAACCGGAGAATTACAGACCCATAAGCCTGATCAGCCTCATCTGTACAGCCATAGAATGTATCATTACAGACATCATAAATAAAGACATAGGTGATCTCTAAACCTGGATACTACCCAATTCGGCTTCATGATGGGCATATCCTGCCTGTTAAATCAGGTGGATTTCTTTGAAAGTGTGACCAAGGCCATTGAAGAGTGCAAATCTGTGCACACAGCACACCTCGGCTTGGCAAAGGCTTTCGATACAATCCCACATTCAGGCATTACTGATAAACTTAGCAAACTGAATGCAAACCCCTTTGTTGTAAGATGGATTGCCAACTAGCTCACAAACCAGACACACACAAAGTAGGTAACTCCACATCAACCAGCAGACCTGTTACCAGCAGGGTGCCACAGGGTCAGTGCTGGGGCCACTGCTGTTTGGTATATACTTCTCAGAAGGGTTTGTGGCTGACCAAGTTTACAGAGGACTGTAAACTAGGTGCAATCATTAAATCCCCAAATGATGTCAGTATATACAGACCAACGACTGGTGTATTAGTCACAGTCTCAAACTGAATGTAAAGAAATGCATCATCATTCCTTTCAACACAAACAATGTCGCTTCACACTATCAAATCAACAACAGTAAGTACCCATGAAGTGGCAAGGGACCTGGTATCACAAATTGACTGTGACCTTAATATCGACCACCTTGTGTCTACTGTAGTAAGGAAAGCTTTCTACATAGCACACTTGTTTAGTAAAGGCATCACCTTGAGAGCAAAAGAAGTTATAACTCCCCTATACTCAGCACTTATCCAGCCCATAATTAATTATAACACCCCATTCAGCATGAACCATACTAAGCACTTGCAGCACTTAGAGAGAGACCTCAGAGGTTTATAACAAAGAAGATCAAGGGGCTCCAGTATGTGCCTTACACAGACTGACTAAAGTCCCTGTCAAAATGGTAAAACACAAAATCCAAAAGGCACCAAAACAAATTGAAGGCAGGAGTTAGAACTGGGGAGTACTAGGGTCAGCAGCACAGTGAGAGTTTCACTCGGTTTCAGTAGATTTACAATTGACTCAGGAACATCATTTCTAAAAAGTGGCATATTTTACTTACAGATCCCTCTATATCAAATATAGTTGGGAGGGTGCCCTACTTTCTATTACAAGAATAAGAAGCATTTGAAAAGACTTCTTTGCTACCCAAAAAGGCACAAAAATAGGCATTTTGGTTTAGATATCCATAGATGCGGAAAGTGCAATTTTTATGATTTTCTAAGTATTGCTGGAATATTTTTTCATCTTGATATGGGGCAGGCATTTTATTTTTCTTCTTCAGCTGATTGCAATACCCTCAATGTGGTGTATCTCACTTTTTGTGGGGTATGCTGTTCATTCTATGTTTGAAAAACAAACTGCAAGTTTAAAGAAAGGGTCAGAGACCATCCTTACTTGTATGCATAAGAGGAATGTGGTTAATGCCCTACAAAGCATGTTAATATGTTTAGAGCTAACAACACTTTTACGTTTATAGCTATAGATGTGGTGGGAGCTCACATTAGAATGGGGGATGTAGAAAATGAGACTGAGTTAAGGAAGATTAGATGGATAATCTCACTGCAGTCCCATAAGGGTCATGGATTAAATTAATATATTGTTCTAACCCCGGTTTTAAAATATAGGGGTTTCAGGAAGAAATAATTTCTGCACACTTATAGGATGTTTTTATTTTTTTAGATTTTTTTCTTTTATACATCTTTTAGCAATATGTTTTTTTTCATGTTTTATAGAAATCAGGTACTTTATTTTTAAATACGTGGTTCAATGACTGGTTAGTTGTGTAACAGGTAGCAATGTAATTATTTTTAAATATGGATGTTGTATGTTCTCACTTGAAGAAGCTATTTTAGATAACAAAAGAGCTTACCAGTTTTACTATTAAATACATTCATTTTTATGTGGTGGTTCATTTATTTGGTCATGTGTGTGTGTGTTTTTTATGGCTTTAAAATATTGATATTCATAAACATCAGCAATACAGCTTCCAACATCAACCTCTGCACATAGCTGTCAACTTATGTTTTATATTACACCTTCAAGTCAGTAGCTCTATGTTTCTGACTGTGTGTGTTAATTTTCATTCCAACAGTGTGTGTGTGTGTGTATATATATATATATATATATATATATATATATATATATATATATATATTTGTATTTTAATAGTGGTCTCTCAAGACATTCCAGTTCCTTATTTTGCGTTGCCACAGTTCCAACCCAATATCTCTAATTTGCTGACAGTGTGCATATTTTTTATTTCAGCACTACAGTTACATTTTTTGCAGAGATTTTCCTCCTTTAGCTTGCTTTATGTCACAGCTGTAACCCAGTTTCACTGTCCTGCTGATCCAGCATATTCCTTTTCTTCAGCCGTACAGGTTTAAATGTTGATATCTGTAGATATGTTTTTATCTTTGCCACAGCTGGAATTCCGAATCAGCTTTTAAGGACTGGCCTCTGCAGGCATCTTGTTGCTGCCTTTGGCTGGTGTCTCATTTGCAGTCGGTACTTTGGTAACAGTGCTACATATATGTAGTTAATCTTAAATAACCTCTGGTTGTCTTCATAGGAGGTACAGCTTTTGTTATCTGAGGCAAGTTAAAAAAAAATACATTTGTCCTTTTTTCTTTTCACTAGCAAGTCAGTCATAGTTACTGATAATACTCAAGGTGGATGGTCAACATTGCTTTTTAAACTTACTGCTGGCAACCAGAGCAAGTACATAACTCTGCAAGGCATTGCTGGTCTTTGTCTGCTGGTGATGGTGGGGAATATACAACCCACTTTTGTTAGCATGCTACAGTGGGTTGCCATAAGCATTTCTTCTTTTTATTACCAAGTAAGGATATTATATCCACAGCAATGAGACCGATAAGATCTTGAGATGTATAGATTTTTTTCTGTATTATTAGTGCCATTTTAATGGTAATACCTCATGGAACAGTAGGTGCATCTTTTCACTGAAAAGAAAGCAGAAAGAGATGTACATTCCACGAGTTTGTGAAGATAAGGGAAAATATATTGCACAATATCTCTGTAACTCCTGAAGGATCAAACACTCATTTCAGTTTGCTCTTCTTGGAACAAACCAAGAAGAGCTGATGCAAGCTAAAATGCTCATAAGCTGTAAGGTATACAAAATAGTGGTGTGACCAGTACTACTATATGGCACAAAAACCTGGATAGTAAAGGCAACGTAGTTGAGGAAGCTAGAGGTGCTACAGATACAGTGCCTGAGATGGGTGGTAGGATACACAGTGTGGGACAGATGGAAAAATAAGGACATTAGAGTAGAAATCAAAGCAGCTCCAGTTGCAGAGAAGGTCAGAGAGAACACATTACAGTGGTTTGTCACATGTGCAGAAAAGCAGAAGGCAATCTACTGAAGAAGATTTGGTATAAGCAGAAAAAAGGGAAGAGGAATTGAGAACATCCAGCAAAAAAATGGATGGATTGTGTGAGAGAAGACTTGTGATAGTCATACATGGTTGTCAAGGAAGGTAGGAGAGTGGCATTGAACTGAGACAGTTGGTGACAGATGACACAACACCCTGACCCCACACAGAAAATGGGTAAAAGCTGGTTGATGATGACGATGATTATTCTTGGGACAGACCACCCCCTTAACCCTTGCTATATATTGTGCTCCCATTCTAATGATATGCCTAATTATGGAAAGGGTGAGACTGGAGGGAGGGGTCAACCTAGACCCTTTTCAGTTAAGAGAATGCCTGATTCTATAGGAGTTGATAAACATAGCATAATCATTATCTTTTGTATAAGCTACACCAAGTGGAGTGTATGTATTGTGCAGCATCGTCTACTTATAACCACCCAGTCAGAATTAGAGTAGCTACAGAAAGGAGGTGGTACAATTCACACATCCTGAACTATACAGAATGTTTGGTTCCTAGGCTTATGAATATTTGCAATATTTATGAATAAAGGACATGACTAAAAAATGGTAGTTGTAGCAGTAGCAAACCATTGTAAATCTTAGCAGTAGTTTGCACATTAATGATAAGGACTACTGTATACACAAAAAGAAGGATGGTAATACGTGCCATCCTGAGCTATACAGCTTTTATCAAGCCTGAAGTTATGAATTAAGGCAATATTTCTGTAATATCTCAAAAACTGTACTCATAACAGTAGTCATGATGCAGTCATATAGCTTGCATGACTTAATAAATCTTTTCTGTGAAAGATGCATCACTATATGTACAATAGTTATCTATAACTATGCAGGTAGTCAAGGATATAGAAACCAAAGTTGATAATTCTCTGTTGTTTGACTACTAGGTTGCAACTGCAGTCAGTAAACCATTATATTTAGCAGATATCAAAGTCAAACTAAGTTATCTTTTTTTGCAACCCTAATTAGACCAATTATTAAGTACAACACCCAGTTCGGGATTTACTCTTCTAGACAAAGTAATGTAAAGTATAAAGGGTTAAATGCAGGTGTTCAAGAAGGAGTTGATTATGTGACAGCTTGCATGCAGTAGAAAAGTATTGAGTACAAAGTCTGTTTGAAAAGTGGTAAACGTACTTATATGGAAGTATATTCAATGTTCTTTTTCTGCCTAGCAATAAGTGCCTTTTGTATGTTTGAATGCAACAGGAAACTACCTGATTGGTAGATGGTGCTGTCCCTGTTGTTATTGATCTAGACATTTAGTGAGATGTCAGCATTATTGAATGAATCTAAGCTACTGAATTCCTTTGTTCAATGAGACACCCTTTTTGATTTCTGAGTCTCCCAGACATGTAGCAATAAAAGCTACTACGAAAGAAACTACTATGTCTACTTTATTGAGTGATTACTTTATTACTAGTGATTGATATTAATGTTTTAAATGTAATATAACAATTGGTGCCATGCTCCAGATCTGAATCCGGTTGGACACGTACAGACAACTAACGTTTCATACAGTGGGCCCACTGACAGATTTATTTCGTACAAAGCCTTAACCTTTGTAGGTGTCTTTTGAAATTAGATTTTCTACATTTTATCCCTCTTTTGTGGCACTTTTACAAGAGGTAAGTCGCATGTTTCAAATTTTCTAAATGAGTGTGGATTAGAACAAAAACGTTTTCTGGCAACATACATATGAGAGTGGGTTTTGTCACAGTTTCCTTTGACATATTATTTTTACATATCTATTAGTCTGGAACTGATAGTGAAGATCTGGGTGTGAGTGTGGCAAAAAATAGGCAGAGTAAAGGCCTTTCTACAATCTTGCCACTACAGCTGCGCATTCATATAGGCAAAACAATTTGGTAGTAAATGTAATAACACAAACTGTCCAGCAGGTATAGAAATGGAAGCACTTTTGTGCAGAAGGCTAACCATCTTGCAGCCCAATTTCCCTCCATGCAATGGAAGTCACAGATGCCTTCAATTAGCTAACTGGAAATACCACTCTCTCTCTCTCTAAACCTACACAGCCATTTGTTTGATGGTTTCTTTGTGTTTGGATCAGATGCTCTACCTTGGTTAACACATTCAAAATGGCCTTTTCCAGAATAAGCCAAGGAACACTGTCTCATTAACTGAGTTCCTTAAAGTTATATAACACACAAACAGAGGCCGAGGGAATTAAAACCTGCACTACAGGAAGCAGTTTATCAATTCGTCACAGCATCAATCCACTGCATTGACTGCTTAGACCTCTTAAAGTTCATGGAGTATAATTATATTTCTGGAGGGTCACAACAAGAAAATAGAATGTACAAGAGCAAATGGTTCAATTCTACCAGACCCCCCCCCCAAACATGTTTTGTAGCATTATGTAAAAGCTGATGGTGGCAAGGCTTTCATCCAGGTAGCCATAAGAGGATTTTTACATTATGCATCAACCATCCCCACTACGTCTGAAATGCTGAAAGGTTCTCTGTGCCATTGGTCTCAGCATAGGAATATCACCCACTTTCTTGAGTTGTGTATCCCGTCAGAAAGCTCCACCACATTCCCTTACAAGAAAACACCTCTGTGTGATTTCTCTCTACCAGTAATTCTAGCATGACTATTGCACACTGGTCATCTTTGCACAGCAGATTGAGCATTATGTGTTGTGGCACAACAGTAGCACACTTGTCTTTGGTGCATATGGCTGCATTTTCTACTCCCATACCAGGTAGCTGACAGTGCTATACCCACAGACAATAAGAAAGGAAGTTGTATAGCATAACATCAGTACATTGATACCCGTTTTAGTGGCTTGATAGGTGATAGGAAGCGATAAAATGCAGGTACCTTCTAAAACAAAGGCAAGCACAAGGGTTGCTTTGTCACATGGCAGCTGAGATGAGCTTTATACCCTGCTTCATATGAAGGCTTTCAAAGGCTTTGAAGTAAGGTCATCCAAAAGCCCACATTACTAGCTAACTACATACTTGAACAGCAAGGGTTAGAGCTGCACTTATTATGTTACTCACTGCAGCCTGGCTTCTTTTGAGGTCTTGTGGACCTTTCTGGTTAATGAAGCTACCTGTTTATCATCTTAAAGTGTACCAAAATAACTTCAGCCATATACCTGCTAAACAATTCAGATCCCAAGGGAGGTGTGGTAGCATGAATTTCACAGTTCTCTGTGTCACATATAAAAGTAAAGAAAATTTGCAAAATTATAATGCATGAATAAGTTAACTTCCTAGAAAAAAAGTACAGTAGAGTGTATGGGCAAAATCACAACTCTGATGAATTCATTATATACTATTCACACAATTTTGTAAGCTGTCATAATGTAAAATAGCATTCTCCGAACTTATTCCATGTTTATATAAAAGTAGGTGCAGTTTTAAATACAAATGTAGCTCTTTCCAAATCACACCACTTTCAGTAGAAAACCAAACTGGCACAAATGTTAAGCGTTCTGTAATGTACTCATTAAGTCTCAAGTGACTCCAAACTGAATAAGTTTGACTAACCAGTTACTGACCTCTCTTGGTGACAGTTGGCACTACATCTCATCTGGAGCTCTGTAACAGTACACTTAATACTAATCTGTTAAATGCTCCCCACCTTTAGTCGAGTTGTGTCCTGTAGAAGCAGAGCAGGTTATCCTTTTCCTTAGCAAAAAAATGGAAGTCTCTCCCTCCATCTCTAAGAATTTCTGAAAACTTTGAACACTTCAAAACCCAGCTTCATTCTTACCTCTCCTATAAATGGAAGTGCAATTGCACTCTACCTACCTAACCTGCTTAATACATGAATACATTCATTACACATAAGGTTAGTTCTTCCTTACCCATTAGGGATTAATCCTATTTACTGCCTTCTTGCTAATGTTACTTTTATACAATTCTCAGATGATTTAAACCTCTGTACAATTTTAACTCTATAAACATGTAAATATATATTATATTTTACTTTATGTTGCTGTTTAACTTTGCTTAGTTTTGCTATTTTATATTTTCAATTTGCTTAATTGGTACTATTTCTACAATGTGTTGTACTATGTATTATGGAGCTTTTCTCCCCGGGCCGCCACTGAAAATAGGCTCTTTGAGCCCAGTGGACCTCCCCGGTCATCAAATTGGAAATAAAATGTCTTTTTAAAACAGGCACTTCAATAGGAAGACCATTCTGTCTCTGTTTCCTCACCTATTTTTACCAAAAAAAATAGGGTACTGCAAAATGAAAACTCCACTATTTCTTTATCTATCTGACGTTTTTGCGTGCAGAAATGTCTTACTCCCACGTCTGCATTTGTTGATATATGATCTGCATGTGTTGCTTATAAAAATGTGTACAATTCATTTTAACTGCTCCTGGAAATCAGTATTGTTTCAACCTCATTTTTTTGTTACCCTTTCCACTTGTATTGCCAACCAACATTTAATTCAAGATGTAACCATTCTTCCTTTTTAGTCCCACCCCTCACATAGACCTGAGTAATACACAAAACTAATGCAATAGCTTTACAGAGTTTTGTTTATAATCAGGCAAGCTTAAGGTTATGGATGATAAATGCAAGGTAAAATGCAAGTGATCTAGTCCTGGTGGTCTGGCGTAGAGAGATAGAAACGCTGCATGTCCAATAAAATTTCAGAGTGTATCTTACAAAGAGAAATATTTCAGTAGTGTTTGACCATTATCACTGGCAGTATATTTATTAGTTTCATTTGGCACAACAGCAGAGGCTGCAACTACTGCAAGAATAGCCATATTCATGGTAAAGAGAGTTAATACCCTGAATATAACACAGATGTCCTAGGTCTAATTAGCAGCCACTGCACAGGAGAAGTTTGCTGGTGGGGGGTGGGAAGTGTCAGCAGTGTCAAGGCAATGTGTGCTCACCTTTCGAGGGGGGGGGGCACAGATGACCAGCGTGCAATAGACATGCTAGAATTACTGGTAGAAAAAAAAAATCACACAAAGGTGTTTTCTTGTAAGGGAATGCGGCGGAGCTTTCTGAGAGTATACACAACTCAAGAAAGTGGGTGATTTTCCTATGTTGAGACCAATGGCACACAGAACCTTTCAGCATTTTAGACATGTAGCGGGGATGGCTGATGCATAATGTAAAAATCCTCTTATGGCTACCTGAATGAAAGCTTTGCCACCATCAACTTTCACTCTGTTAGGGAATGCAAGGGAGGAACTATGACATGCTTTCAGATAGTTGGTAGACGTAGGGGATATAGTGCGAATAGTTCAGCACCATCCAAAAGTGAGACAAGTACTACCACGCTGTATAAGAAGCAACTTCACTTTATTAAAACAATAAAAGCAGTATCATAAGCAATTTCAGGGAAATCCCTTCATATGATAAAATGCTATTAAAAACATAGTATCTAATATAGTACAACACAGCCAATAAAAAAAAATCAATAACTTACCTCCTTTTTGCTAGAGCTGGCATTAAAGGGACAACATCATTTAATCCTGGGGCTTTGTCAGCTCCCAGTCTAAGAATCCATTGCATCTCCTTGTATTCAGTTTCATTATGCAAGTCACCCATTCTTTGACTTTTATTTACAACACATATAACCCTAAAGGCAAATGCATAATCACTATGCAATTCTATATGCGTGTACAGTGCATTGTGTTCTTTTCTTAGCCTTATATCTGATAGAAATTCTATCTTTAAGTCTGCAATGTTTTTCCTACATAATATACAGTACACTGTTGACAGTTCGCAATATAGGCAACATTTTGTGTGTTACAGTCAGCATACATATTCAAAAAGTAATTCTTGTTGGTCTTGGGGTGTATAAAACAGTCCCCTTGTAGAATGTGCTTACAGGCTTTACAATGTAGGCATGGATAAGTTCCCTTCTTCTTAATGCCTGAATTTGTAAGATGCATAGGTTCTTGACACAAAATATTTTTCAGATTTTTATTTCTTTTAAAAATAAATCTGGGAGTTCAAAATGGCCGCTGTTCCGTGAGCACTGCTATCACCTAGGTCTTGATATACCCTGGATTAAAACAAACCCAGAAGGCAACGCAGAATTAATAATACAGAAATAACTGTAGATATTTACTGCTAATATCATCCAGCAAACAAAAGAGGAAGAAAAAGTGATAGATTCAGCTCAGAAACAGCAGGATTAACTAAGATTTCTGAATAACAGCTTAAGCAATGTGCTACTAAGGCCCTGCATCTGACTGCAAGATTGGTAAAACACTATACAGCAAGATGTCAAAAGAGGAAAATAATATGGAAACAACAACAACTAAGACCAAATTCTCAGTACTAGCCTCACCTGAGAAAGACACAACTTCAAAAGACAAAAGACAACTAAACAAACTGACAACTCAAAAATACAAATAAATCCAAGACAGACCAGCCAGCTAATCTGGAAGACATAAAATCTGCCTTATTACCTATCCAGCAAGCATTAAAGGACTTATCATTACAATTTCAAACCTTTGGTGACTCATTCAGCCAAATAATATCCAGAATGGAAAAATCTGAGTCCAAAATAATAGAAAATTAAATAAAAATAGACTCTATTTCTCAAAAAACTGATGCCCATGACAAAGAAATGCAAAACTTACAAGCAAAATTGACAGACCTGGAAGCAAGATCTCGAAGGAACAATATCATCATCAGAGGAATACCTGAAACTGTACTTCATAACAATCTAATACCAACAATCAAGCAAATAATAAATTCCCTCCTAGAGGAATCTGAAGAAATGCAGCAAATAACAATAGAGAGAGCCCACAGAGCCCTGAGGGAAATGCAAACATCACTGAAACCAAGACCTGTCTATATTAAAATATTAAACTACCAAGATGTAAATAAAATCATACTGGCAGCAAAGAAAAAAGGCACACTCACCTGGAATAATAATAAAATCTCCTTTGCTCAAGACCTCCCAATACAAATAAGACAAGCAAGACAACTGCTATCTCCATACTGCAGGTTCCTAATAGAAAAAAAAATCAAATTCCAGATTAAATATCCTCATCAGTTAATCTTTTACATCAAAGAGGTTAAATACATGGTTGCTAACCCCAAAGAGGCAAAAGAGACATTCCTGGCTGTTTTCAAGCAAATTCCACATTCAGAAGTGAAATAAATCCACAAAAAAAAGATAAAGGTCTCTTGGATGAAAAAATGACCCCATTCATGAGCAGTCTAGCTGGGATCCAGCTCTGAAATCTTCCCCTTGCTGTCTAGGCCCTTGGGTCATTGATGTGAGCCATGCGGAACACAGGAAAGGGAAGTACAGCCTGGGTGGGAACCAAAAATGAACTGCTGTTTCCGATGCACGAATATAGGAAGGAAGTTCCCATCTCGGATATTGGCTTGCAAATTCAGTCCCCCTAGGTTTTTGATGGCTTCATTAAGAACAGTCAGACAAAATGGATTTCAGCAAGCTCCAAAGGATTTTACTGCCTGAAAAATGAAAATTGATCTGCACCAGCTAAAAGAAGAAAGCTGCACCATAGATGTCAACCAACCTTCAAGCAAAACCTTGAAGAAATAAGGTACTGTTGAACTTGAACCATTCACTAAAACAGTACACCCAGTACTGTGTAGGTGAATGAAACTCCAGCCTTAAATAATAGGCAAGAAATAAACTGTCAGAATTATGCTAGCTCATAGATTAATATTGGGAAAAAAAGGGAAAAAATTGTTAAATGTTTTATGTAAATACTAGAAATGTGTTAAAAGATCCTGGAGAGAAGTAACCTCAGGAAATTAGTAAAATAACCTAACAATCCTGGGATAATGTAAATATAGCCTTAATATGTCAACTATAGCAGAAGGACTGTTTGGCTAAGCTGTTTTTCTTTTTTTGTCTCTCTATACTTCCTACTTCTGTTAAATAAGTGCCAAGTATATATTTTATAACCCACACAGACTGATGTGAAAAAACATCACTATAGGCACCAAAGAAGGCCGAAACCTGAATAAGTAAAGGGGAGGAAAAAGAAGTCAAATGAGAGAAAAATGTAAAAATGACAAGATTGATTGTTTAACAATATTACTATGGTACACATATTGCTATAATTTACTGAGGAATGTATATTAATATGCTGTTTTAAAAATACTATTAGAAAGAATTAGTCACAAGGCAAAAACAATACATGCTGTACCTTAAATGCAATACCATCACTGTATAAATAATATGTTGGAAGAGGCTAGGGATATTAAGTAGCAGTGTTTGTTGAGGGAACTAGTTTGTTCAGCTTTGTCCGAATTGTTTATAGTAACACAGGGGGGATACTATGGAGTAAATCTATATCTAAAAAGAAAACACATTCCAAGATTAGACGTAAAGGTAAACCATATAATGAACCTTCATCCTCCCCCCTGATTATTCCTGGTCCAGGGATATAGTGGTTAGGCACAGTGTAGGGATTGGGATAAATAGATGCTTTCCTAAACCATCACACAGTAACACATACAAAACTAACAAAACAAAACTAATATACATGGCATATCTAAGGAATACACCTAATAAATAAATGTGGGAAATAGAATCATGGAATGTTAAAGGGCTCCAAAACAAGAAGAAAAGAAAACTATTCTTACACCTTATATTAAAAACCACAGCCAACCTCATACTAATACAAGAAACGCACTTGACTGCAGATCAATGGGCAGAAATTAGCAGAAAGAAATGGATAAGTCAAATCATAGCTTCAGATGGGAAAACAAACAGTGCTGGGGCTGCAATAATAATTAAAAACCAATTTAAGGAAAAAATACTTAAAACCAAAGCTGACAAGGAGGGAAGATGGTGCTATGTAACATTTAATAGTCCTACAATACCAAAACCTATAATGGTACTTAATGTTTACGCACCCTGTAATAACCAACAACACTGTTTTATGTTATTATACCCAACCTTAAACCAATTTAAAGATCACTACCTAGTGATTGGAGGTGACTGGAATACATATCAAAACCCAGAAAAGGATAAATCTAATCTGACCAAATCACATAATAAACAAGCCACATTAGTCCTTAATGAACTCAAACAAGATTTCAAACTATATGACCCTTTTTTAAACATGGGAACAGTGCAGATAAAACAGGGAAATTCACATTCTATTCCCAATGCCACAAAATGTGGTCAAGGATAGACTTCTTCTTAATCTCTGACATATTCATTAACATGGACCCAACAATAACTATACATACCAGGTTCTTTTCAGATCACTCCAAAATCACACTGAACATTAACTGGGACAAAAAGATATATTTAGAGAATAGAGGTCATAATTGGTCATTAAACCCTAATTTACTTTCCAAAATGGATGTAATAAAAGAAACATAAGCAATACTAAAAATAGCTCTTACAAATATCACTAACTCCCAAGTACCAACTGACATAGAATGGGCTGCAACCAAAGCACAAATCAGAGGATTGTTTATCAAAAAAGCAGCATACTATAAAAAAATACAACTGAAAGAGGAGCATATACTGAAAGGGAAAATAGAGCATCTTGAAAAAGAACTAATAAATAACCCTAAGAACCAAACAGAAGCAGAACTTTTAAAACTGCAAAGGGATCTATATATGTTAGAAACCAGGAACCTATCTTTCTATGAAGCCAGAATGTTAGCCACGTATGCAGAAGAAGCTCAAATACCATCTAGAGCTCTGGCCAGAATTATCTCCCAACACAAAAATGCCTCCAATATATCAGAAACAAACTACAGAGACAAAAACTACACAAACAACGAAGACATTATGAAAACATTTGAACAAATATACTCTCAAATATATGGAGCACAAATACTACAAACCTCAAAGGAAGATAGAACTCTTTTTCTTCAAAAACTGAAATTCCCTAAACTCAATTTAGACCAACAAAAAAAACTAACTGAGCCGATATCCATCAGTGAAATTATTACAACAATCAAACACTTAAAAGTGCATAAGGCTCTGGGTCCGGATGGACTCACATCAGAATTTTACAAAGCATTTTCCCCCTTGATAGCCAAACTACTATACTATACACTGAATTACATAATAAACTATAAAATAAATGATATCCACTTTAATGCCTCTAAAACTATATTTATATTAAAAGTACACACAGACCCCAAAAACCCGACAGCTACAGACCCATCTCCCTCTTAAATATAGATACTAAAATATTTACCTCTATACTTGCAAACAGAATGAAAAATCTGATAGAAAAAATCCTCTCCCCAGAACAATCCGATGTTACACCACATAGACAGACTAGTGACAATACATTAACATTAGATGCACTAATATCCTATGCTAACCGATACAATATCAACATCTACACAATGGTAGTGGATGCCCACAAGGCATTTGATAGGGTTAATCTAGAATTCTTACTCCAAACACTACCCTACTTTAATATACCCAATAACTTCATTCAGATCATCCAAACTCTCTATAGCAACCCATACACATCTCTGTATATAAATAAAACTTGGTCAAATAGGATCCTAATAAAAAATGGAACAAGACAAGGATGCCCACTATCACCCTTCCTGTTTAACCTATACCTAGAACCAATCTTTCTATACATTAAACAAAATACATATCACAATCCTCCATCAATACACAACTTCAAAATATACCTCACTGCATTTGCAGATGATCTGAACATATACTGCACTACACCAAATTCAGATATAAACAAAATAATAGCTGCAATTGAACATTTCTTGACTATGTCTAACTACAAACTAAACCTTAATAAAACTAATATCTTCCCCCTAAAAACACCCAAACTCATCTCACTAATACCATTGTTAAACACAATAAAAATTAAAGAAGAAACTAAATACCTGGGAATCACCTTTTCCAGAGTAACAAAGACTTCTACCAACACAATGTAAACCTTAAATGGCAAAATATAATGCAAGACTGCAAAAGATGGAACAACCTAAAACTACCATTCTTGGCCAAAGTATCAATAATCAAAATGAACATTTTACCTAGATTAATGTATATATTCATGACATCACAGACAACAATACATAATAAATTATTCAAACAAATTCATACCTTCCTAGCAAAATTTATATGGGAACCCAAAAAAACAGAATCTCCTATCCAAAATTAACACTCCCCAAAAGCAAAGGAGGACTAAATCTACCAGATTTTAAAATGTACTACTCGATCATTAACACTAACAGAATATTGAGAATAGCTGAACATAACCCGTCAATGGAAAATTGGTCTCCTCTCTGGGTGACAATATATTATAGATATATTAAAGCTCTAGGTTTCAATCCCAAAGCACTTCCATTCCTGAAGCAGAAAGAAATACAAACTTATAACATTATAGAGCCCTTAAAACATTCTATCAACCTAGTGCAAAAACTCTTTCAATTCTTGAACCTTAGACATGCCATGACAATACTGCAACCCCTTCATAAAAACCCAAATTTAAAAATAAACAATAAGATGCTGAACTTAGTCCCTTTTCCCAGACTAAAAGATAAAACAATCCAAGATATCTATCCCTACCTTAACTGTTCAATACAAGAAATGAGGACCAACTTAAACCTCCCTAAATCACACATAATAATCCTAAGACAAATCAAATAACTGTGTTCCAGTTATCTCCAAAATATTACTATGACCAATAGTGACATAGAAACTTGTAGCAGGCTTTGGAAAACTATTATCACAACAAAGAAAACTATTACCAATTCATATAAAATGATAAATGAAATCAAATACCAGAAGGACCTCCTCTTCTCTAACTACTGGAGAAAAATTAAACCATCCATAGATGATCAGCAAATAAGCCAGGCAATCAATCTAACACTGAAGATTCTACCCCTCAAAAAGTTAGCATACACTCAGGTCATGATCAATAATAATGCTTATTTTACACCTGCAATCCTACACAAATTTAACAAATCAAAATCACCTTTCTGCCCACACTGTAAGGACCAGATAGCTGACTTAACCCATGTATTTTGGAGCTGTAAATGTGTCTATAAACTCTGGAACTCTCTCAGGGTACAATTACAAAAAACGGGTTATCAAACATCAACATTAACTTGGGAATTCACTCTGTTACACATTTTCCCACCCAACATCCCAAGAAAACAAGCAAATACACTTTTAACAATTTCCCTACTAATGAAACTGTATATAGCTTTTAAATAGCTAGATACGATAAATATCTCTTGGGAGGGTTTTAAACAAGTAGCTATACAACACCTTTTAGCTCATAAAATAGTAATAGATAAAAGAAACAAAAACATGAAATCCAGAGAAATTTGAGAACAAACCTTTAACATCATATTAGCATAATTCATCACACAGCAACTTAGAAATACACTATAATGGAACCAAAGAATACATACAAGTTCAGATATTAAATAATAACTTGGATATTACGAATGTATATACTGTCTATATAACTGTGGAATTAACAATGAAAGCATCTATGTACATAGTGTAAATAGATATCCTGTGGTATTTGACATCAATGTATAACATATGTATATGTGTGTGTATGTATGTGTATGTATGTATATATATATATATATATATATATATATATATATATATATATATATATATATATATATATATGCACATGGTCATGTTGTAAGATGGTTTTTATTTGTGACATTTATTAATGTAAAAATAAAAATTATTGAAAAAATAAATAAATAAATAAATCTGGGTTGTGTCCCTACAACTCTTGTTATATTCTCATCTGTTAAAAGAATTCTCCGGTTGTCTCTAATTATATTACATATATCACCTATATCATTACTGTATTTTAAACCTATTTTCAAACCTTCATTAGGTTTTTGGACCTGTGCATCTACATTATTAGGCCATTTTTACCTCTGTGTAACCATAGTTGTTGTCCATTTCCTTTTTTAATAAAATTTTACTATAACCTCATGCTTGAAAATTACTCTTAATAGAGTCTAATTCCTGTATAAAGAAATTTTTATTCATGCAAAGTCTGGATATTCTACAGACTTGTCCTTTGACTATGAGTTGGAATACATGTCTAGGGTGCATGCTATCATATCTAAGCATGCTGATGGTCCAACAAGGCTTCCTATATAGGGAGGTCTCTACCTCCCCATTTTATTTCTTAATAATACTAATATCCAGGTATTCAATAACTGAACTACAATAATTCAATGAAAATCTGAAGAAGCTGGTAGTGGACTCTAGATACTTAAAGGAGGTTAATTCAGATGTGGTGCCCCCCCCCCAAAAGAAAACATCGTCCTCAAATATCTTTTGTAAAAGAGAAGTCTGTCTTTCCAATCATGTGCTGCCTCAAATATCACCATATCTTCCCAGTATGCCAGGACTAGGTTAGGATATGTGTTCACACAAGGTGTACCCATAGCTATACTTTTTGGCAATAATACTTAGACAAAGAAAAACATTGTTCTCTAATACTAGCCTTAATAAGAAACATAACCGTATGTTTTCATCCATATGTATATTCACCTTTTTGTTCAGTATTTCTTCTATGGCAGTAATACCATATAGATTTTCTATGACAGTGAACAAATTCTTTACATCTAAATTAACATATAGGAAATGTCACTGTTCTCTTGTACATAAACACCCAATGATTCCAGAAATGTAGCAATGTTTCAAAATTCTAGGGAAGGTTTGTAACATTGGTCTAAGAGTGCATTCTAACCAAATAGAAATATTTTCTGTTGCCAATCCCTACCCGATACTATAGGTCTCATGGGTGGTATTCTGGGATCCTTATGAATTTTTGATAAGGCTTTAAAAACTGGATAGTAGGATGTTGTATATATATATAAAAATGTCAGCAGCTCATGGTCTATCAAACCAGTTTTTTCCATGTTAAAAAAGTCAGTCTGTCAGTTAGCAACTGATCTATTTGTGTGTTATAAAACTCTTTGCTAAGTACAACAGCACCTCCCTGATCAGCAGATTTTATAACGATGTTGGCATTATTCTTTAGCTCTTGCAGTGCACTTTTATGTGGTTTGTCTAAGCTTGAAATACATATATCTATGTGTATTCTGTAGATACTTTTTAATTTCACGTTCAATTTCACGTTCACATGATTTAACAAACAACAGTGTAGGGTTTAAAATAGGTGGAAAAGTGCTAGGTTGCTTCAATGCATGAGGTGTTTTGAACACTATTAGTATCATTAAACATTAGCTTCAACATTACATTCTGTGCAAAGTATAGCAGCTCAGGTATTAGAGTACAAAAGTCTGTCCCTGTACTTGGTACAAAATTTAAACCCTTGCTTAACACTGATAGTTGTAATTCAGAAAGCAAAATACTTGAAATATTATGAACATTGCAAATGTTGCATACATTATCAACAGTCAAATGGAGGTCCATCATCTCTTGTAGACCTTGGCCATCTGATGTGAAAAGCTCTTCTTTCGAGAATTCTTCTTCTTCACCAGTGCTGGTAATGTGGAAGAAGAAGAAGAAGAAGTGGGAGAGAAGGAAGTATGTGTAACCACAGATGCAGGCATCTTGGCACTTTGTTTTGGTTTGATGAGGTTTGCCACATAGATGGATTTCCTGATTACTGTGGCAATGTGATTATCAAAGGGGAGACTACTGTCCACCTGGGTCCCAAGGTCTCTTATCACACATTCAGCAATAAGTAGACTGCCATTTATGTGGTAGTTCATGGATACAGAGTTTTTATCAAAGGGGATGACAATGCACATTTTGGCATTGAGCTTGAAGCCATGACTGACACCAGGCATCTGTCTCAGTGAGGCCCTTCTGTAGGATGTCCACATCATTTGGGGACTCTTCTATGGCTCCTAGTTTGCAGTCATCTGCACACTTCATTAACCAGAGGCCTTCTTCTTTAGCCTGCACTTCAGAGACGAAGATACCAAACAGGAGAGGACCCAGGACTGAACCCTGTGGTACTCCACTTGTCACTGGTTTGAAGTCAGATTTGGAGTCTACAACTTTTACAGTGTGGGTTCTGTCAGTGAGCCAGTTGGCAACCCATCTTGTGACGTAGGGATTTATACCTAGTTTAGTGTGTTTAGCTATATTTCTAGAATGGGGGATGGTGTTGAAGGCCTTGGTGAGGTCAAGATAGGCTGTGTGAACCACCTTACCCTCATCTATGGCTTTGGTAACTGCTTCAAAGAAGTCGATCAGATTCAGAAGGCATGATCTGCCTTTCACAAACCCAAACTGGGTGGGGTCAATAGTTTGGACGGTACCAATGTCTTTGTTTGTGAGTTCCATGATGATATGTTCCATGGCCTTGCAGACCAGGCTCGTCAGGCTAATAGGGTGATAGTTCCCAGGATCAGTGGTGGCTCCCCCTTTGTGGAGTGGGATAACTGTTGTTGTGCACCATTTAGTGAGACTATGACTGAACATGGTGCTTAGGTGGGGAGCCAGGTCATTCTGAAGTTCATGTAAAATTCAGCTTAGGATGTTGTCCGGTCCCATGGATGCTGTGTTTTTGGTTTTAGAGAGTGCAGCTTTTACTTGCATAGATGTGATTACAGGGACTCTGCATTCTTCCTGTATAAGATATGGGCCCTTTAGTGAGTGAGAGAGGGGTTGTTAGCACTAAACCTATCTGCCAGGATGTTGGCAATATCACTTGGTTTTGTAATTTTCATGCCGTTGTGCTGTAACTCAGAGAAGATCTGGATGTTTCCATTGAGATTCTTGACATAGCTATAGAATGCTTTGTGGTTGCCCCTTAGAATCAGTGGCAATTTTGTTTTTGTAGCTAGCTTTGGAGGATCTTATAAGGGATCTCAGCTAATTACTGAGGCTGACCAGGGAGCTGCTCCACTCATGGGACTTTACTCTCTTTTGGAACAGTTTCTTCTTTTTGTTGTAGAGTTTGTTTATGGCAAGTGACCACCAGACTGTCTTCCTTTATTTGGAGGATAGCATCTTGGTTCTGTTTGGGATAGCACAATCCATGCACTCGTGTGCCCCTCTGCCCCCCTACTTAAATATACCAACTCCGAGACCGCACTACAGTGCCGAAAATGGCAAAGTAATGAAGCGGCCAAGCAAATTCTTTTCCAGGGAAAGATTTTGCTTAAAAGCCACTTCAATATTTTGCTATTTCAGTCTTTTAAGATCGACCAAGATGGGTTAGGGTTTGTGTTAAGGTACGTGGATAGTTAGTGCTGTATGTATAGTTTAGTGTAGGGTTAGGTGTAAGAGTTTAGGTGTATGTGTGTGGATTGCTGTTTATTTGGTGTGCTTGTGTTGTGTGTATGTGTTTTGGAACAGCAAATTTTTTCCCTAGGAAAAATTTTGCTGTTCTGAATGTTTAATGTTTTGAATTTTCGATTGATAGAGTTTGATATTAGAACACTTGACATTTTGAATGTTTGGTGTTCTAATATATATATGTCTAATTTACATAGTCAACATTTCAGAAAGTCGACTTTCATATAGTCGAGACCATATGATCGACTTTCGGAAAGCCGACCATGTAAAATAAACATGAAAAACACAACGAACACTTACCTTAAAACTGTTAGCAGGGGGGGTCCGCCCCCTACACCCCCCATAACTTAAATATATCAACTTCGAGATCGTACTACAGTGCAGAAGAGGGAACTTTTCCTATTCTGCACTGTACGGAGATAGCGGTTCCCCATGGTTGGCTTTTCAAAAGTTGATTATATGATCTCAGCCATATGAAAGTCAACTTTGTGAAAAGTCAACCATGTGAAGGGGACCTATATATATATATATATATATATATATATATATATATATATATATGAAACATATAGACATATGTGTGTGTGTGTGTGTGTGTGTGTGTGTGTACATACCTATCTATATGTATGTATGTATGTAGATATATATATATATATATATATATATATATATATATATATATATATATATATAGATAGATAGATAGATACATATGTATATATGGGGAAAGGCAGAAAAATCGAGAGACTCCCAGGACAGAGAAGGAAGTGGTATACTCCACCTGGACAATAACTGGAAAAGAGAATTGAACCTTTAAACTTTGCTTATTTATTTTACTATTTATTATACTAGCAATATTGTCATTATTCTGGCACTGATCATTTACATAGGAGGTACAAGGTATAGGTTAAAATTAATCTGAAAGACTGATAAGGGATCAGAGTTAAATGCATACCCTCCATCTCTCTTTCTCTCTCTCTCTCTCTCTCTCTCTATATATATATATATATATATATATATATATATATATATATATATATACAAAACTGATTTTTATAGAAAGACATATTATGTTATAATTTAGATATGCTTATATGGATTATGATTTTCTGCATACAGTTTTTTTCTGAATGTGCATTTACGTTACAATGTACACCTCTTAAAGCCTTGTTATTATTCAATACAAGTGCAGATTTAAGTGCTTTTCTGGTTCCAGACCCATACCTGAGATAATAATTTTATTCTGCTGTCAGCATACGCCGACAATATCAGAATGATTTATCATTCAATTTGCCAGAATGTGACTTCTCTAACCTTTCAGACTTCCATTTCTCCCAAAGATTAGATGATGATTTCTGTTTGTTGAAACAGCTATCAGCCTTGCAAAGCTATACTTCATATCATTGAAAGATTATACTCTGTGAATATGAGCCCGTACTTCACTCCTTACAAAAATATTAGCTGAAAGAAAGTTCAGCCAATTCATCATGGATGATAAGGTCTCCCTTTTCAGGTGGCTAAATAAGCCAACATACACGAAGAAGAAAAGTGTTCTCTGAAGATTATGAATTTTGAAGAATGTCACAAGGCCATGGAAAGGAGTATATTGAATAGCATGGCAACTTTGAAACTGTTAAGTTTTTAGGAGAATCAAGCACATACTGTAATACCACTATATGTGTTCAAACACATACATTTTCATGATTTATATTAATTCATGCTCTGCATCCCTACTGGTCTGTCTGTCTAATTGTACATAGAGAGGAAAATGATGACCCATACAACTGCATTCCTTTAATGGAGTTTTATTTTCCTGAACTACAAACAAGAGCAATAGTTGCTAAACAAACAAGCTAATTGGTACCTGTGAAGATTGTAGTCCAGAAAGTACGCCACTGTAGAATTGATAAGATTATACAAGAGATGTGGTTGCATAAATTATGAAGTGCATACAGAAGAGTCTGAACAGACTAGTAATGCTGTATGGATACAGAGGGAAAAAAAAGGAAACTTTACTTTCTTGCACTCAGACTCTACTCTTCCTTCAATGGGAAATTACTATGGCCATCTGTAGTGATCTATCAAATCCTCAAAACCCTTCTTTAGTCATAACTGACACATCTCTTAACTATGTACAAAACAAACACTTACCAAGTAAAATAAGATTTAGAGAGATTTATTCCAGACTCCTGCTTCAGTGATGTGTGTTAAATCTGTTACTATTCACAGTTTATGTAACAAGTGTGCGCATGTGTACACACATGGCAAATTATCAAGAAAAAGCTTCTGCAAGCCATTTCATAGTGAAGTTTTCTAAAACATGTTAAAAATATTTCTTTCCATGAATTGTGGAAGGGAGTTTTAAGGCAACCAATTTATTGTATGATTACCAGAGGGTTTCTAATAAACCACTACTGATGTATGACTTCTGACTATTCGAGTAAAGCATTCAGTTTTGTTTTAAGCTAGCACACTGATGTGCACTGATGCTGTCAGGTATCTGCATCCATCAGGATGTAAATAAAGTGAGGAAAAAGTTAAATGCATTACTTGGGTAATTATTTATGGTTAGAAATGAAATATAATTTTCTCATTGCACCTGTAAGCAGTTTTTATTTGTGATTTGTTTTTAAATCCTTGCATTTAAAGTGCACTGCATTATTTTGAAGATCATATGATATAATGTATAGATGTGCATGACCTGCAATATGTGACCTGCTCTCAAACCACAGCACTGCAGTTTTATTTTGTGCTGCAGAACCTATATTAATATAGCAGTGTAGAACTAATATAAATAGCAAGCGCACTGTCAATTCAAGTAAAGGGTCTCGTGATTACCATGATCCTAATATGCCCCAAGATCAGCTCATTCATATCCTTGCTAAAGAATGAAGGGAAAGTGCTGATTCTACATGAAAATCCCATCTCAGAGATCTGATCTACATGGAGTCAAACAACAGAAGTGTTAAAATCATGTTATCATCATTCAGAAAGGAAGCCCTTGTACTTCAGCTTGCCAGGAATGCATGTTGACAAAGAGAGCAACAATAGTTAAATAAGTATATGAAGTACAAGCATTTTACTCAAGTGGAAAAACTATCTTTAAATGTGTTTTTGAAACATTTAATATTGCAACTTTCTTAGTCTATTTGTTTAAATGTTTCCTTCACGGATAAAGAGAGCACATATTCACGATCACCAATGTGTTTCATTCTCACAGCTGGAGTGTTCTATAGTAATGAACTTCTTCATTGATATACTGAACTTGAAATTTATGAGGTTTGGTTCAGTTCTGACAATGAAAACCATATCCACTGTTTAATAACTAAAATTCTAAACCATATCGATATATACAGTTAAGTGAAAGAAAATATTTATAACCATCTACTATTACTGTAGAATATTAGCATGATTTAGAGGCTCAGAGTACCTTATTCATTGAGCTTTATTTCTAGCTAGATAAATACTTCTGTTTAAAATCTATGACTTCTTCAAATGCTGTAGGAGACTATTGCAGTATCAGCTTTAACAATAACTTAGAATTACACAAGTGTGAGGAATAAGGGATGTCTTATATAATGTTGCATGGTGCAGAAAACAAAGTGTCAATGAGTATGATTGGGTTGAAGTAAAGATAAAGATATCCAAAATTACTTTGCAGGCTGGCCACATCAGTATTATTGCATGGCTACATCCAGCAAAATGTCCACCACAAAAAAGCACACAGCCCACTGGTGTCTAAATATGTTCATTAAGTAATCCAAAACCAAAATATCAGTATCACTGGTAACGCATCAGCTTCCCCAGTAAGTAGAAATAGACTTCTTTGTGGTCTCCTGATTGGCAATATTACAAGAAGCACTTGCTTAAAGATAAAAGAATGTCGTTTACATTATTTTTGGCAGTTGCTCTTGCCACACAGGCTGACACCTAACACTTATTTCATAGATCCCGTTCTCTACATACCGACTGATTGGGCAGAGTCTTCATTCATCCTTTTGATAACAAAATTATACTAGCCTTATTTGTAACAGCTACTTGGATTAACAGCCTTAACTGTAAGTACTATCTGTGTTAAAGTGCCTAGCGCAACTTCTATTTCACACAAATGTGACTCCCAAACTTCTTAGCAAATTACCATATCATCAAGGTATAACTGAGTACCTTTCATGGGTTTTCAGAACTTTATCCACAAGCCTTTGAAAGTGGTATGCTCTCCATGAAGTTCCAAAGAGTGAAGCAGTATACTCAGAAAAGACCATCAAGGTAGAAGAATGCTGTCTTAACTCCAAAATTGTAATCTGTGGATGTGGAAAGTATGTCAAAATGATGACCAATAAGGACACAGGACCACCACAGGATGATAGATAGCCATTTGTTGAGTGCTTCCATTCACAGGAAAATAAAATTCTTCAGAATACAGACATCCCCTAGTAGGCAAAACATATAAGGGAAGTCAGGTGGGGAAAAGCTGCCAATCATTAGGTCAGCATATTAACTCATTTCTTGAGAGCTGTTGCAATGGAAATGTAATCATTCAACCCAAGTGCAGCATCACTATTCAATCATTAAAATCTGCTAGTGCTGTTCTTTGCAGAGCAGGTCTGTTTCCCAGTCTTCCCTCTCACATTAAGTGGAACCTTATCCAAAATAAAAAAAGAAAACTTCTTAAAATTGTCACAAGCAATAAAATGTCTAAAAAGACGTTTATTATATCCTTGGATTTGATGCAGTAAATATGTTCCTCTATTTTTGTTTTAAGTTTATGTTAGGTCTTCCCAATATAATATGCTGAACAGGAATTACATGTAGTTGCACAGATGACATGAAAAGTGTTGCAGTTAATGTTGCCAGGGCTGGAAAAATTCTGTGGTACTGTTGGGTGACCAGATTTGGGCCCTCATGCATTAATCAACAAAAGTTGCTAGCACCACACTTTGACATGCAACCACATCTGTCATTTCCATCTGACTTATGTTCCAGCTGTGGACCAATGTTAGAAGATGACTTGAAAAAAAAACAGGGCTGAATATCCAGCTTTGCTAATTTAGGCCAAATAAGTGTCAACTGTTGTCCATGATTAACTGTACTTTCCCATCTTGATTGGAATGGTATAGAATCATTGATTTAGCAAAATCATTCACTTCCCATCCTGAGTATTCAGTCAAAGATTCACTTAAAACAGGGGCAAATCTGGTTGCTCTGTTGCTGCAGCCATACCCCATCACATCCTCAAATAATGCAAAAGGATTGCCTCTGGCATGAAATATTTCCTTTATAATGTGATACTCTTTCATGAAATTGTAATTATCTGAGGAAAGTCAAGAGAGCTGGATAAACTGCTCCTTAACCACCCCCTTTTTTGGCTAAAACTATTTGCACTACCGAAATGTAAAAAGTGATTGAAGTAGATAGGTTTCCTGTATATTCCTGAACTGAAACCACATAGGTTCATAGGTAGGTACTAGGCTATCGGCCTTGTGGCCTATATAAGCCTAGCCAAAAAGGTTCCCTGGCTTTTGCCACCCAAGAAAATTATTTTCCTGTGCCCCTGTCAAGCAGTGCCACAAAAGTGTTCCCAAGGGTGAATGTTCTATTTCTCATCCAGTCGTCAAGATTTTTCTTAAAGAGGGCCAATGAGGAGCGTTGCTTGACATGAATGGGTAGTTTGTTCCACAGTATGGAAAGTCTCTGGGACAATATTTTTTTCTTTACATTTCTGGTGAAGGACTGTGTTATACTTTTTTTGGATGTGAAACTGAAGTCCAAAAATGTGGTGGTTGTCCTGAAAAATGCAAAGAATTCTTAGAATATATCAGTAGTAGCTTGCCAAAGGATGAAAATATTGTCCAAAAAAGGATAATAAGCTTTAAGAAATGGAGTGAACCTGCTCATATGAATATACTGCTGTTCTCAGTAATATAAGACCAGATTCACAAATACAGGAGCAGATAATGCCCTAACAGTGGCCCCAGAAAGCTGCTTGAAAAATTCTCCTTCAGGTTAAAAAAATTGTTATGTCGAACCAGGCCCATGAATAAACAGACATAGCAGATATCTATTGAAGAAAGGCCAGTATTGTTGCTGATGAAATCTCTGAACTTATCCAAGCCATCATCTTGGGTGACTACAGTAAATAAATCATTGATATCACTGGTGACCAGACTATCCTCTCAATCAAATGTTAAAGAATGGTGCTTATCCAAAAAGTCCCATGAGACTTCAAGAACATTTTGAAACCTTCTCAGGAATAGTATTAACTTATGGTCTGCATACATAGCCAAAGGTTCTGTTATAGATCCATTAGCAAAAATAATCATCTCAGAAGTGAATTGGTCACACATTTATGGATCTTCAGTATGTTAAAGATGATAGGTATAAGAGATTTGTGAATCCTAACAAATTGAAATCCCTGGGGGTGATGTGTCCTTCATAGAAGAGATCATAGACAATTATACTGATCAGTTGTTAAGACTGATTCACCTCATTGAGAGAAGCCACCCCACGCACTTCATTATCATTTTTCATGGAAACATTCTACTAATATAGTCTATTGTATTCATCAACACGATCCAACCCCCCCACCCCCACCCCCATCAGGCTTCATAATCCATGTGTCTTTGTTATGAAATAATTCCCTTAGTGCCTGAAATTCTTGGGGGGGGATAGATTGTTACATTTTACACTTGGAATGTTTAAAGCAGCTCTTCTAAGCTCCTTGATCATCTTTTCAAATATAATCAAATTAAGATGGAGCGGGTTCCATACTGATTTCCTAGTAAAGGCCCTTCCACTAAGATGACCATAATCACTATTGAACAAACCATGGCTAAGCAGATCTTTCTTAAAAATAGTTTTAATTCTAAAACTGTATCCATATTATTGATATAGCTGAATGGAATAAAGGTAAAACCCAGTCAAAATAACTGTTCATGACAGGGACGAATGCAAAAATTGCTGAAGTTAAATATATGAAAGTCAACACTGGAGGAAACAAATGGTACCATTAACTTGATTCTCTGTCTACAGTCCCTGCTTCAGAATAAAATCATCCCCTACTAGGCCAAATTTATAAAGGAAGTAGGGTAGGGAATAAGCTGTCAATCATTAGCTCAGCCTTATTTTATTTCCTGAGGACTGGTGCAATGGAAATGTAATTATTCAACCCAGGTGCAACATCACCATTCAACAACACCTGTAAATGAAGTTCCTTGCAGAGCAGATCTATTTCGCAATTCACTCCATCCCATTAAGTGGAACCTAAAAATAAAAAAAAATAAAACTTCTTAAAATTGTTACAAACAATTGAATGTTTAAAAAGGCATTTGTCATATCATTATACTTTGGTATCAGGGATGAGGGGAATTCTGCCATTACCCTTTTATTAAATCTAGGTTCATCAAAACTTTGTTATGTCTAGGTAGCTAATGAACCTGTCTATTCTGGACATTAAGTAAGAGTCAACAGAAGCACACAGTAGTCAGAGAATAAAACACCTCTCTGAACCAATGACAAAAACTCCAGAAAATGCAAAACAAACAGAAAGGTCGCACACACAGCCTCTAAGGAGTAAAAAATGAACAGTTTAATTCAATAAAATGGTAAGTGCTTTCGTGTCCCTTCCAGACACTTCATCAGACATAAATAAAAATTACATTACATATGGTTTAAATACATCACTTCCCATACATCATCTTTACAGCCAATCACCTTTCTAGATTGTGAGGCCAAAAATCACTTCATCAACAGCGCATAAAGATACACATAAAATACAAAACACATGATATATATATATATATATATATATATATATATATATATATATATATATATATATATGTATAAGCACAAAAATAAGAATGAGAATAGAAAAATATGTATATGTATGCATATATGTGTGACATGACTCAAGACCCATTGTGTCTTTACTATCATTCTAATTAAAATTTGATATTCACTTATTTCATTCAAAAAAATGTGTCAAAGGACTACAGTACCTCAAACAGGTCACTAGATGTCAATATGACCTAGGATATCTGAGTCAGGTTATCTAAAACCAAAACCGTAAATACAATTCTTGTAGTCTATACGGTCACATCAATCACTTGAAAAATGTATAAACAAATATAAATATATACTACATATGATGCAACACATATGGGCATAGCATCAAAAACATAAATACACATAACATGATTCGATATACTAAATATTATTATCTCTAATAAAATCTATATAGTGCTTCCTAAGTGGAACTAATACTTAAGGGGTCTGTCCACTAAAAAGGGCTTCAGATTGACCCTGTCATTCAGTCCGAAAGCCCTATCTGCCTGTAGCCTAATGACTCATTTCATCTCACATTTCTCCATATAAGTCTTGATGTTAACCAGTCTCATACTCATATGAATCAATTCTAGGACTACAAACTTAAATTTATGTGATAAATCATTAATCAAGACATGTCTTGCCAGGGCATTACTGTCATCCTCTCTATTAATTGTATATAGATGTTCCCTGACTCGCTTTCTAAGTGTCCGATTAGTTTTACCTATGTAAAACCCTGGACATTTTGTGCACCTGGCCAAATAAAGTAGATCTCTAAACTTACAGTCAGCATAGTGTTTAAACTCATATGCCTTTTGTGTGTTTGGATGTGTAAAAGTATTTTCATTAGGCATGTATGAACAATAATTACAATTCCTACATCCAAACATACCCATTCTTACAGACTGTATTCTTCTCTTAGTGTCCCTCTCATAGCATAACAGTCTCTTTAATGATTTATTATTCCTATACAAGTAGCAGGGTGTGTCACCTATCACATTAATGATCTTTTCATCAGTCTTCAGTATCTCTAAATTCCTTTCAATGATGTCACAAATTGTCTTACTATCAGTGGAAAAAAGTAACACCATCCTACATTTTTCTGAGTTGTCTACGGAATCATTCAGGCATCATCCGTGTCAGCTCTCCTATCCCTAAAACATGACCTTCCTCTATACTTCCTATCAATAATCTTGTCACCTCTCAGTCTCATATACTCATCCTTTTTATAACCTCTTTCAATAAACTCTTCCTGTAGGCACTTGAGAGCTGATTCACATCTCATGTCCATACTAGTGGGTCTGGAAATCCTCAATGGCTGTCCTTTAATCAGGTTCTTATTTATGTGGGGTGGATGCATGCTACTACGATGCAGTAGATTATTTCTCCTACAAGGTTTTCTATATAAATCTGTCTGCAGGATACTTTCTATCTTGTATATTAAGACATCCAAATACACACTCTCTTCTGTTGACCATTTCCCTTTAAACTCTAGAAAATCGGTACTAGTTTTAACATAATCCATGAAACTATGCAACTCTACCTCAGTACCACTCCATACAAGAAAATCATCAACAAACCTACTATAGTAGGGTATATGTCTGGAGAATTCATCTCTATTCACTACGTGGTTCATCTCCCAATATGTCATTACTAAATTCTCATATGAGTTTCCCATGGCAACCCCTTTTCTTTGTAAGTAGTATCTGTTTTCAAAAAAGAAAACATTGTTGCTTAAAACTAAATCTAATAGTAAGCAAATTATTAAAATCTTGTCACTTGAAACCCCTTTATATGTCCAAAAACTGTCTCACATAGTCAATTCCTATGTAGTTTGGTATGAGTGTAAAAACTGAGGTAACATCTGATGTGACTAAGATAATCAAATCATAGCTATCGGAGAAAGCATACTGTGACAGTGTACTAAGGAAGTGTTCAGTATCCTTAATGATAGTAGAAGTGTCCTCTACTAAAGCTCTCATTTGTTTCTCCAAATAAATGGATAGAGCTTCTGTTAACCATCCCTTTCCTGACACAATTGGTCTTAATGGAGGGTTAGATGGAGCCTTATGTACTTTCGAAAGACCTCTAAAAATAGTAACCACTGGTGTCTCCACTAAAAAGTAATTGTGCAGCTCTTGACTGATAATACCACTCATAAGAAGATTGTGTAAATCTGAGTGTACATTTCTAATTATTTTAAGTTGTTCAAATGTCAACAAAACGTAATTATCAGTATCAATTAGCATAGTCTTTACTTGTTCAATGTACATGTCTTGATCAAGAATAACAATGGACCCACCTTTGTCAGTGGGTCTTATCACAATCTCATTATTATTTTTTATGCAGAAACTGTTAAATTATGGAATCTATGATGTCTACTGCCTGTCTGTGCTAAACTCATGAAATCCTTTTCACATGTCCTTTCAAAGGCTTCAAGAAGAGGATACATCTGAGGTGTAAATGTAGCTGGCTTTTTAAACTTACAGACATCAGTATTACTATTACTACAACTACCATGCATAAGTTTCAGGATCACATTTCTGGTGAACATTTTAACATCAATAATAAAATCAACAGAGTCATAATCAGTCCCGGTTAGGGAACTGCTAATGCAACGGAACAACTGGTTTCCACTCCCAAAAAGAGAACTATAACCATCCCGCCATTTTCAAGCCTGGGGTAGGAAGAGAAGGAAGACATCATTGGACAGAGGGGAGCTGAAGATACAAATGAAGAAACCCTATCAGTTTATGAACCGGGACTGATTATGAATGTTTCCCGATTTAAATAAACTGAAACCGAAGAATCACTAATACCAAAAGGTCTGTCCTTCATACCTAACTTCTCCTCACAATTCTGCTGCACCATCAGCAATGTCTGTTGGAGGTTTTGTCTATTCTGGTTGCTTCTTTTATGAGTTGGGAGAAGCTATGTAGGTTTATAAAGTTGGTGGGGATATGAGAGTTATAAGTGGACCAATCAGTGTTGAGGTCACCCATTTATGATGATTTCTTGTTAGAATGAGTGATGCCCATGCAATGGCCCAGTAATCAAGCAGCCTCAATCCTCACCACTAGCACCAATGAAGGGCATGCACATTGGGAAGGATAACAAGTACATACACAGTAAAGTACAATTTCGCGTAAGAGCACACAGAGGTCACAGTCAGTCTGTGGCTGGTTTCTCCCTTTCTCTCCAGATCCCCAGTAAGACTCTCCACTGGCACAGTTATAAGGTCCAGATCTCAGCCTAGTGGTTAAGCTAAAACCTCCAGTACTCTCTCTGTCCAACCAGTGCTTTGTGTCCCTGCCCAAGTAGCTGACACACACACACACACACACACACACACACACACACACACACACACACACACACACACACACACACACACACACACACACACACACACACACACACACACACACACACACTCACACACACACACACACACACACACACACACACACACACACACACTTTAAGATTTTATTTATATACAAACACACACACTCCTGGGGAAGACTGGCATAGGTTCTCCAGCTATTCCTTCTTACTGCCCAGACTATAAAATAGTACCCACTGCCACCAAACACTACCATCAACTACTATAAGGCCCTTCCCAAAGGGTGATCAATTTCACTGTGTAATGTTATTATCCAATTAGTAAGTGTGACAAACAGCAAGGCTATTGCAGTGGCTGTGTACAGTATCACCAAATACATGCAAGTACTCTACAGCTTAAATTATCTCTGCACAAAACAGTCACAGTTGAAAAGTTTAAAAATATTTAATAATAAATAATAAGAACACAAGGCAATACTTATTACTTCAACACAATGACATTACAGAGTTCAGAAATCACAATAAATACTTTAAAACAATATTGTAGGATTGCCTGACAAATATAGAAAACAACTAGACTAATCTGGCTACATTCCTGTCTAGAACAGTGATTTCTCTTAGAGTTAAAGACTACTTACATACAGAGCAAGCAAGTACTGGTGAGTGGATGTTCTTACTAGATCCAAGACAAGATACAAAATGTTATCTGTCTTTCTCAGATGGCCCTTAAATTGATAATACACAGTACTGCTGACTCATTTCACATTGCATCATTCTCATCACCTCTGTTGAGATTTACCAGGGCCACAGAACTCAGAATTTAACATATCTTTGTAATCTTGCAGCTGCCAGGAAACCACAGCAATAAAGGACACTTTACATGTAAATATCTAGTAATTATCTCTGTCTTAAAACAATAGAAAGAATTTGCTAGCCCAGACATCCTCTCTCCGAGCTTGAGATCAAACACAGTTGTAAAATTCTTACTTAACAGCTTTCTTCCAGGAGGTTGCACTGTGGTTACATTTTGAAGCTCAGTACAGCATATATTTTAATCATAACATAAAGTTCTCTTTACATTTGTAAAAAAAGTCTGTGGATTATATTAATATTTACAATGACGTAGAATTATCTACAAAATTCTATCTGGCTGGGCTGGCAGCCGCTCAGTTTTTCACAGAAGGTTTGGGACATCCAGTGAAGAATGTATTCAGCTGTGTTAGGGTTTTCACCTAGTGGGATATAGATGGCAATAATTATTAGATGTTCGCTATTCTTGATTTTAGTTTGGTGAGTAGAATTTCAACATTAGTAAATGTGGGTATGTTTGTGCTGATGAGTTGTAGTTCTAAATTTTGTTTAAACATTATGGCTAATTCACCCACTCATTTGTTCTGACAATCACATCTGTGTTGGTTGTAAACTGGAGGGAGGATTTTGTTATTTTTTTAATTTCTGGTTTAAACCAGGTTTCTGTCAGAATGGTTATATAGGAGAGTATAAGGAAAATAAGGCATTGGGTTCATGCACGTTGTTGACTATACTCCTTAGATTTATATTAAGTAATAGGAGATTGTGTCCCTTTGGGGGGGTAGGGATGGTAGAGCAGTGTTGTGGGGTATGAGTGGTGGCTAGTTTTTCATTATGTTTGGAGCCTGAGTTAGGGTGCATATCACTACTGACTTGGAGTTTTGATAATATGTTTATGATGGGTTTCATGAATGTGGTTAGCAGTTTGTTGTGATGAAGGATTGTTTGAGGTTTTGAGTGAGTCTGGCAGTATTGAAGTGGGAAGTAGCTTATGTAAGTAATGTTATAGAGATTAGATGCAGTTTTGTGGATGTTTTTGAGGTGTTTGATTGTGGTGACTATTAGTAATGGTATTGGAGGGGTTATAGTTGTGGAGTGAGGTGTTGTAGGATGTTAAATGGGAGGTAAGAATTAGCAGGATGATGCTTGTTTGTAGGGATGGAGTTTTTATTGTAATAATTTGGGGAGATATGGATATTGTGTAGTGAGAGAGTAGAGCGATGTGAAATGTGAAAGAGTGGTGGTGAGAAGAAATTATTTAAGGGATTGGTTTTGAGATAGGTGGTTATGAGATGGAAGTGACACTGGGAGATGATGCGAATATGATATTAGTGGTGAGGTGAGGGCATTTATGTTGGAAGGGGGAGGAGAAGGAGATAGAGAGAAAGAGGCAGGAGGGGGATGGGCTAGATACTTGGGGATGGGTAAAATTGTGAAGGTCGTATATGTGTGGAAGATTGTAGTAGGGTGGAGTGATACGAGGGTATGGTTGATTTTTATTGGTTAGGGGTTAGATCAGGGTGTGGGTAGCTGTAGTTAAACTTAGGGGTGGTGGGGTCAGGTAGGATTTGGGGGGTAGGGAAAGGGGAATGGAGTGAGCCTGAGTGTAGCAAGGGAAATGGATTGGGTTGAGCCAGGTCGCCGTGGAAGACTGTGGGAAAAAAAACACTCTATCAAGCAGTTTTGACCTTGGACCAGTGGTGAGTATTTTTTAGAAGTGACCGGGTGGCAATACAGCTCTCAGAAATGAAGGTGCACTGCTATGCCTATGTATAGTACTAGAGTTAGACTGTAGCAGTGGTGTGGGCAGGGATATCAGATGAGGGTGTGATAGGCCAAGAGATTAATTGTTCAGTAGTGTGCCTGTAGCTGATAATACAGAAAACTGACTATAAAGCAAGGCTTATTACATACATGAGCTTAGAAGATGGTTTGTTTAGTTTTTGCCATGCAGTAGTTGAGCAGTTGAGAAGAGATGTATTGGGCTGGATGAGGTGCATTCCATACTTGCATTTTAAATTAAACCTTTGAGTACAGCATGTAGAAGTGAGAGAGAAGTTCTGATTTGAGTGATAAAGAACGAGGGAAGTTTTAAGGAGGAAGAGAGCTGGTAGTAGAACACAGTAAAAAACAATCTCATTGCAATGCAGTATAAAAATGTAATTAAACAAATCACAAGGTGCTCTGTCTGGTCTGAACAGAAATTAATTGTGGGCTAGTGGGAGACAGGGATTATAAAAAAACATGCAACACAAATCTAGTGTACTTATTTGATAATTTGTTCAACAGTTCTGGTACATTCAAACAATAGATGGCATTAAAACACACATTTAACTGATGTAGTACTCACTCTAATAGAAAACAGCACTACAAACAGACATATAGCATTAGTATATACTGTTAAACTGATTGACCATCTATTATGATAGAGCCTGCTTAGTAAACAGTTTCAATTAAAACTCTAGTGAGAAAAACAGGAAGAGTGGCTAGACACTAGAAATTGTACCACATCTACCATATGAGCTAAAATAAAATAAATTTTTAGAAGTGGGCCAAACAAAGCTGACTCTTTTTATTTACATTTGTTAACTGGGTAGTGTCCGAGTGGGCTAGTAGCACGTTTTCAGTGGCAACCTGGGGAGAAAAGCTCCAGTACAGTAAATAATAGAATAACAGCTATTAGTTATGTACATAAATAAACAGTGCCTTTTAACAAAGTCACATGAACAGCACAAGTAATGGAATGAAAGAATAAGAATACACTTAAGTTAAATAATAACAATATGTGGGTCTATATTATAAGATCGACATTTGAAAACATCGAACAACATATGGTTAACACCATATGGTCGATGTCTTCAAGCATCGACCTTATAAAAAGACAAAAAAAAAAAAGAAAAAAGTACCCTAATGGGTTTAAGCAGGGGGCAAACCCCTCCTGCTCCCCCCACCCCCCGCTACTTAAATATACCAACTCCAAGACCGCACTACATTGCAGTAAATGAAAATCTCCCCTTAAGGAGAATTCCGTTTATATGCTCGGGATTCTGAGCATTCGATATTCTCGTGTCGACAATGTCAGATTCTACATTGTCAGCTTTCGAGAATATAATATAGACCCCAATATGTATAGTTAGTGTGCAAAAACATACAAAGACCATTCAGACAATTTCAATATGTGATCTGGATTGTTTTTTAGATTGAGGTGATAAACCCCTTGTTTATGAAGATTTATTTAAAGGTTATAATAAAAAGGTGTTAGTGAAGTAGAAAAAGGAGGAGGAATTATCTAGGAGTTATAAAAGACGACAGGTTTGGGTTAGTTTGGCTGTGTTGAGGAAGAGAGTTCCAGTCCTTAGCTATTTTGTACTAGAGGGCATCACCATAATAGTTGTGAGACTGGGTAGCTTTTAGCATAAGTTTGTTGGATGATCTACGGGATCTACAGGTAGAGTTGGGTTGTATCAGGTTTGAGAGAGCTGGGCAGTTACTTGGGGTTGTGAATGATTTTGTGAGTAAAAATAAGTTGGTTTTGTGATAAGAGATTGGAGAGCTCTAGTCATTTGAGCTGTTGAACAGAGCAGTGATGTGTTTTATGGGGTGTATTGGCTACAAACAGCTATCTTGTTGTAGCATGAGTCTAAGTTGTTTAAGTCAGTCTTATGAAGGTTGGTGAAGATAGTCGAGCAGTAAAGAAGGGAAGATAGCAAGTGAGATCTAGTTATGGTTAGCCTGGTTTTGTGTGTGAGTTAAGGTTTGGCACTATAGAAGGTGCCAAATTTGGAGTGGACTTATCTGATAGTTAGGGAGATGTGTTTATTGAATTTTAGTCTGTTATCAGTTGTGACACCTAGGAATTTAGCTTGGTCAGTAGGTTCTATTTTAGTACCATTAGAGGAGTGAATAGTGATGGGTGGTAAGTTGTGCATGGTTTATTTGTTTGCAAAGATCATTAACTTGGTTTTGTTTGGGTTAAGGATGAGTTTATGGCTGGAGAGATAATGCAATCAGCTTTCCAAGACATTGAGAATTATGTGCTGAAGTTGTTGATGGGAGGGGGCTGAGCAGATAAGAGCAGAATCATCAGCATATTGGATGATGGTTGCATATTGGGTGGCTGAATGTAGGTTATTGGTAAGTATGGTGAAAAGGGGGGACCAAGTATGGAACCTTGGGTTACCCCAGTGTTGATAGGTAGGAGTGAAGAGAAACTGTATCTCCAGTTTGTAGCTTGCTGTCAGTTAGTCAGGTAGCGGTGAAACCATGTGAGAGAAGATGGGTTGAGGTTATAAGTTGCAAGTTTATTGAGCAGTAGTTGATGGGATATGGTGTCAAAAGCCTTAGACATGTCCAGATTGCCGATACTAGCTGTGCTTCATTTTTAAGTTGGCAGATAGTATTGGTAAAGGGTCTATATTAAAACATTGAATGCTTAAAACAGTGAACGATGTTTCATTGACCCTGAAAATGTCGACACCTCACAGCAGCGATTTCTTTGCTAAGGAAAAAAATCGCTGTTCCAACCAAAAAAAAAAAAAAAAAAAAAAACAGTAAACAGATCCAAACACATACACATGTACCTTAACCCTAATTCTATCCCCCCAAAAGTAAACAGCTGAAAACACATATGCACGTAACTCAACCATACATCTAACGCAAAAAAAAAAAAAAAATTAAACATTTTAAAACATATGCAGTGGTGGTGCTGCGGTAGCACTGTCGCCTCACAGTAAGGCGTTGTCCTGTTTAATTCTCAGCTAGAGTGTCTTCTGTGTGGAGACATGCTTGAATGGGAGTACCTTTGTTGAAGGTTGTGCATCAGGGCCGGCAACTCGGCACGTAAAAATCTACTGCCAATCATTAGCGGACCAGAGTTCCGCTGTGGCGACCCCTAACCGGTAAAAGCCGAAAGACAGCACTTACCTTAACCCGCACCCTAACCCTAAGGTCAGTAACTATTGCACATTTACGTAAACAGTTCCAAACACATACACACTTACCTTAACCCTAATTCTACCCTCCAAAACAAATGTAAACAGCTTAAAACACATATGCACTTAACTCAACCGTACATCTAACGCAAAAAAAAAAAGTTTGATACATATGCACTTACCTTAACCAGCACCCTAACCCTAAGGTCAGCAACTGTTGCACATTTACGCTCGGGAGCTATACCGGATAAGGGAATCTCTGAGACCACACTACAGTGCAGAACACGGCAAAGCAATGAAGCGGTCAAGCGACTTCTTTCCCAGGGAAAGAATTCACTGAACAGCTGCTTCGCTGTTTTGCCTGTTCGCTGTTTAGGTGTCGATGAAAACACATTTGACAAAATGCATTTTCATCGTTCTATTAGGAACCCTTGGTAAAGGATATGAGAGTTGTGTTAGTACTGTCTTTAAGTCTAAAGCAATGCTGGGTGATGGAAAGTAGATTGTTAGTGATGAGGTGAGTCATGAGTTGTTGGTGTATGCGTTTTTCTAGGATTCTGACTATGGGAGAGAGGATAGTTATGGGTTAATAGTTAGAAATGTCTCTGGAGGGGCACCCTTGTGGAGGGGTATGATGTGGGAGGTTTTCCAGATGACAGGTACATAGTGTTCAGAGATAGATCACTTGATTAGGATCAATAAGGGGTAAGCAATGGATGGAGCAGCTAATTTTAGAAATTTGTTTGGTAGTTTGTCAGCAGTGAGACTACAGGGTTTCAGTTTGCCTTTGAGTTTTTTTTTATGTAGGCTGTTTGGATGGGATGAAAGGAGAAAGAGTTAGATAATGACCACTTATAGTCCCCGCACCTACAACTGAACTTACTATGTTATCTAGGAGGGTAGAGATGGAGGTGATGAAGTGAGAATTGAACTGTGAGGCTAACAGTTCAGAGGTATTCGATGAGTTTGGTGTAGGGGTTGGAATTTTACCAGGGTTAAGCAGGTAGTTGATGATTTGCCAGAACTTTTGGGGGTTATGCTGATGCTTTTGTTGACATGTTAAAAAATATTTTTTTTTGTCAAGGATGACTATTCTTAGCTTGGTTCCTTAATTGCGGATATTGGGTAAGATGGCCATTGTCCTTGGTCATCTGATATAGTGACCAAGCATTATCTCTTTGTTTCATTAGATGTTTAGTTTCATTAGATAGTCATGGTAGTTGTTTGAATTTGTGATGTATTTTCCTGATGGGAGAAAGGTTATTTAAGATGTCAAGACATTTGGTGTTAAAGTATTCTACTTCAAGGTCTTGTTATAAGTTCTTTACAGGAAAGCAATCAAATTGCCTGAGCAAGAAACTGAATGTGCCAGGGAAAAAAAATATTTTTGCTATGGGTGTATATGAATGGGATGCTGGCATGGAAGAAGTAGGGCCTCATAGTGGGATGAGTTTAATGTCACAAAATGAGGAGTGGTGAAGAGTAGTATAGGTGAGAGAAAAATTACTATCTGCCACAAGTTGCATAGAACATTTGTAAAAGCAGATACCAGCAATAAAATTAAATAGATTCTACTAGACCCTACTTGAAAAAAGTGATATATAACATCCACAGGTTGTAAAAAGCAGACACAAGCACTACAATTAAATATATTCCACTAGTCACTAGTTGCAGAAAGTGATATATGACTTCCATGAGTTGGCAGGAAGTTTGTTTTAGAAAGCAGTTAACAGCAATTACAGTATGAACAACAGCCACAGATGACAGAAGTTATTAGAGAGCAGTTTCCTTGCATAAACTTAGAATACCTTAAGCTACACATATATTCAGCTCCAGCACACCACCATCTCCTGGAGTGGACTGGTAACAGGGGCAGAGATAATGTGAAAAAGATGGCACTGGATGGTATCAGTACTGTCCATCAGAACAGTTACACCCCCAGCTTCATAATGCAGAGTTTATGATTGCTACTCAGTTCTTTGATTAACAGTCTCTCATCTTTATCAAGATTATTCACATAAGCCAATTTCTTGGTATTAATTTTCTTAAATTGTTCTTTTCATACTCATTCAAAAGAAAACATAAGTGGATGGGTGAAGGGAAAACAGTTTCAAATGTATACCCCTCGTAAAAAGTTTTAATTGTAAAATTGCCTTAACAATGTTCATTCTGAAACTTGGAATAAAGGTAAAATCCTTTTAAAAAACTTTAACAAAGTATGTCACATATAATTAAAAACTTTTAAAATCAATAAAATCAAGTGGGATCTCTACAGAAATGAGTTTCAGTCAGTGGTCTGTCAGCTTCCATTTCTACCCTTCTTCTTGTGACTCTCTTTGTAACTGCTCAGAGACAATCCAATCATTTTTTGTCCCAGGAAATTTGCTAATCTTTCTGATGACCTCTGAACAGGATGCTCTTCTAAAACATTAGCATCATTCAGTGTCTCCCCAGTGGTTTGGCTGGCAAACTGTTGTTGGATTCTTCATTTTTTTCCAGCACACCAAACAAATTCTTACCATATTGGTTTTCGGGATGGGCTATGCTGCTCTATTAGTGATCCTTTGATCCCTGTTATGATTCTTTAATTTTCTTTTTATTAACAACCACAGATTTGTCTGCTTTATCAAAAATATCCATGTATTTCCTGTAATGATTAAACAATAAATCCTTGGAAATGTGTTCATTCAAATCTTTAATTTCATTTATTATATATATTATGATTTATTTATTTAAATTAATATCATTTTAAAAATAATCAAAAGTTGATTTGAACTGATTTTTAAAGCTGAAAAATGGATTGACCTTGATAAGCTTAGTTTAAGCTATGAGTTATGACTAGTCTTTTTAAATTTATTTGTATGATTATTGTTGGAGAAGAATTTATTTAATATAGATGGTATTGACGGTTAGGTTGGGGATCTTGGGTAATACACTCCACCCACATCCACTTGCTTTGAATATCTTTAACAATGCAATGTAAATGTATCAGTAAAGTGTACGAATTAACTCTGATAAAGTCCCCAGATGTCATTAGGGATGAAAGCACTTAGGAAAAGTTTTTACCACAAGTATTTATCTGCATTTTAATAAACAGTGTTGACTTATTTCAGTGTTTGGTGTGGTTGGTTTAACCATTAATAACATAATAGCATGGAGAAAAATAAACTTGAAATAGGAAATATGACAAAATTCATATGAATACAAAAACCTATAAAATCTATATACGTTATATACAATAATGCTTGACTCGACTTTGCAATAAACAAGATAAGAATGCCACTACCAACATAAGAGATAGAAGGTTAGTTTGTAAAAGAGCACAGGGCAACATTAATGGTATGTAAAAAATTAGTCATGTTAAAGAGGGAGTTTATTTGCTATTAAGCAATTTGAAAGGAAGGTGTGACAAGAAAAGACAATAGTTTAAGAGAGTGTTTCTAAAACAGTTCTGATAGCCTCAGAGCCAGTGTCATGATTAGGAAATTTTGAAACTTCGGGAAGAATTTGGCTGCCTTAAGGCATTGCAAAGAGAGGTTACTATAATGCTCCCAGTTCATAGATTGGAGAATTAACCAGTTTTGTCTGACAAATTGTTTTATAACAGAGAAGCAGGTAATTAATATAAATAAATATTTTCTACGTATCTCTTTGGAAGGGACATGAAGTCAAGCTAACATCCAGGGAATGTTGTTTATCTCAAGAATACTAACTTTAATTTTCTTTATACAGGTATTCCATAGTACTGGGAATGTTTGCAGGGCCAGAATATGTGAAATATGTCTGCATTAAAACCTTCACAATCAGGGCAAGCTGGAGAACAGCTAGGAAAGATAGCCACTTGCTTAGTAGGGATTAAGTATACCTTATAAACTACCATAAACTGGATGAAAATATTTTTTAATAGATATATATCTCAAACTATTTTAATGGACAATTCAAATGTGTTATCCCAATTAAGGCTGCCGCATAGGAAGACCAAATTAATGAAAAACTAAATGTGTCATAGAATTTTATATGTAAATCTAATTTAAGGAGATTTAGACAAAGTGTTATTTTGGGCAAATGAATTCATTAAGGACTGTAATGAGTCCAACTTAACATTTTCATACAATAGCTCCCATTATGCTAAGTTTATACAATATAGAATGTGACTGAGGATAGGTAAATACCCTCTCAAAAGATTCAGTTTTAGTGGGGCTGACTAAGCTGAAACAGGGGAATAATGAATCAAGTCTAATAAACATTTTCCTTTACTTAGGGAGAAAATAATTTGAGAAATCATTTGATTATTAATTTGTAAATTTGGCTTTAAATTAATAGACTGAAGAAGAAACATTAGGTCAGTTCACTTGACTTTTGAAAGTTTGAATAATTTTCATAACAAATTTATGTATTTTAATATCTATGGAAATATAGTGCTTAATGGAATGGCACACATTTTGCAGTGAGATAACAGTTAAGTACTTATGACAGATAATACCCATTGGGAAGTTCATCCAACATTCATGGGGTCTGTATTGATAGCTGTCCAAAATCGTATGGAATTAGAAAGGAAACAGTATAGCTGAAGGTTTGGGAATGCTAATCCACCTAATTGTTTAGATAAGCTCAACTTTGAGTACTTAGTATGCGGAACCCAAAATCTATTAGAATATTTAGAGAGTGAAGTCTCAGTTCTATTGATACATTTAATGAGGAAAAGATTGAAAGTAAATTAATAGCCTGAAAAAATATGCTCATTTTAATAATGGCCACTTTAGTTAAAAAAGAGAATTTCATGGTAGACCATCTAAGTAGGTCAGATTGATTGTCAGGCCAACATTTGAAAATGTTGGGGAAAGTTGTATTTCCAGGAGGTTTAGTGTTAAAGGTTAGACCTAAGTGCTTGAATGAATAATTAATTTGTATATCTTCTAATGTTTCACAACTACTAGAGTTATGACTGTATTTCAGGGGAAAAACTTCAGGCATCATTTGGTAGTTAGTTACTTCTGTATAAGATTCAGTTTTGATCAGATTTTTGTGAAGGTCAAAAGTCACATTAGTTAAGTATATGTTTTCATCATCAGCATAAGTTGTGAAAGGAATTTGGATATGAAATATTTAGATATATTGTAATATGTTTTAATTAGATGTAAAAAGAATGATTCTATGTAAAGACTGAACAATATACAGAAAATGGACAACACAGTGGGTTCATTTATTTACTGGTAGTTGTGTGGATGGATTGTGATACATAGATTTAAGTAATTTATAAAGGTATCAGGAAGATTAAATTTGTTTAGAACTGCAAATAGAAACTGAATGTTAACTCTATCAAAAGCCTTAGAAATAACAAACAGAAGCATCAATTGAAAGGGCTAACTGAGTGGTACTAACTAATGTAAAGTATATACGGTTAATGTTTGAAATGTCATCTGTCTGTATTTGATTAATCCTGATTGGAAGCAAAATATGATGTTATCTAAGATATGTTTTAATCTACTATTGCCATTAGAATTTTAATATCAATGTCCAGTTAGGCAGTGGGTCTACAGTTTGAAATGGCTGTGGGATTCTTGTTAGGTTTTAGGATCAGTATAGTCTTAGATAGATTGAAGTATGGATCTGAGATATCATTAGTTAGAATATAGTGAAAGAAAAGATGAATTTTTAGTCAGGATGCTTTGAAAAGATTTGCAAATGTCCACTGAGTACCCATCTCATCCTATAACCTTACCAGTTTTTAGTAAATTAACAGTGTATTCTATTTCTTTTAATAAAATAGGACATGCTAAGATGTCTTGGTGCTCCTTTTTACTGTGGGAAAAATAAAAAGGCTAAGATATTTATCAAAATCAGTATTGGATTTGGGATAAGAGATTTTGTTATGAAGGTACAAATATGTTGATTTGAGGTTAGATTTATATTATTAAAATGTATTTCTTTTACAGTGTTTTGGGTTCTATTAATGTTTAGACTTTTTCCAAGAATTTAGAAAGGGTTTGAGCCCATTCTAAATACAAAGTTAGGGGTTTACTTTTCATACAGAGAATGTAGATTGGTATCTTGTTGCACTAATGTTATTGGGTCTTCAACTTCTGAACTACGAAAAAGTAATTTAAATTCTTTATCTCTCTACAATTACAAAATCAGTTACTTTCATACTGTTTGCTTTTAGTTTTGTAGTAAGAGGCTTTTTTTAATAAGATAACCTCTAACATGAGTCTTAAATAAGGCCCAGTGGATATCTAATTAACCATTTTGAAGTTTTCATAAAATGCTGTTAGCACATTCATTACATTTTTTATTAATCTTTTTATGTTCCAAGATGTTATTGCTTAATAACCAGTTTTATTTGAATTAAAATTAAACAAACTTTTATCTAAGTTGAGACAGAGTTGGATTTTAGGATGATCCTGCAGCATCCTGGCATCAGTATTGACAATAGTTATGAGACTGGGTAAATAACTGGAAATAAGTTGACCACCTGGCCACCTTCTGCTATCATACTCCCCAGCCAAGTTATGAAACTCACTCCCCTCCTACCTTTGAAACACCCCAAACCACACTAACTTTAAATCGCTCTTACACTCCTACCTATCATCTAAATGGATTTGCCCCTGGTCTTCCAATACATGAGGCCCTCCTCACTCATCTTTCTTTTCCCAGTTGCTAATGTCTCTCCCTATTTGACATTCATATACAACACCTCTAATCTGCCTGTTACTGCTGGACTGCATTTTCTACCCTGATTTTTGTCAGGTCTGAGATTTATATTTTTATCCTATGAAATGTTTTATATTTTTATCCTATGAAATGTAACTGCATGTTATATAATCTTTGTAGAGTAAAATTTTATGATGCATGTCCACTGTCACTACAGCGACTCTGTATATAATCTCTTCTTACTTTTTAAATTGTTTCTCGCAGGATGTTATATAATCTGTCTGTTATGCATGTTTGTTATTCTCATTGTTAATGGAGCTTTTCTCCCCAGACCTTCACTGAAAATGGGCTCTTCTTGGCCCAGTGGACTTCCACCGTCATCAAACTGAAATAAATTAATAAATTGTATATAGTATATTATAACTTTATTGTTTAGTTTTTCATGAATCTGTATACTCTACTTTTTTGGAGAGGTGATGATCACTATAATCAATATAAGTTTGTAATCTAATTTTACTGTTTGTTTTTCATATACCCATATATTGCAGTTTTTGTTGTGGTGAAAGTCTCTGTAATCCATGTAAATTTGTAATTTTGCTAATGTGCTTCTAGAACTTTTCTCCGTGGGCCTCCACTGAAAATGGGCACATAACCAGTCAGACTTTCCCTGTAAACAAATGTCAAATAAATAAATAAAAAAATGGATTCTATTTTTCTGAAATGAACAGGAACAAAAAGGTACAAGTTGTCACTTCTATAATTTCACAAGGCTTTCCACTAAAATACAAAATTTTTGAAAGATGTCTAAAGCTGTTTTTGTCAAATAAACATGGGAGATGAATTCTGGGATCCATCGTATAAATAGATTGTTTCTTCAACTTTGGGTCTCAAAATCTAGTAGTTTTTCAGTGATAGAGGTAATGGCTTTCTATTGTTCCTCAGAACTGAACAGCAGTTTGGAGATATTGTCCTAATATGAAGAAAATCCATATTCAGATTCAGTAAGATGAACATTTACATTATTTATTGACAATTTGACTGGGTGAAAATCCCATTTTTAGTGTAGGCCCAGGGAGAAAAGCTTCACATAAAATATTTAATTTTTATTGTTGTTCATTGTAAATATGTATTTTAATATTATTTGGCATGTAGTATTAAGACAAATAGAAAAAAACATTTCTCATATACTTTAGAAGTTATATTATTTTACATAAGTCAAAAACATGTTAACATGAAATAGCTGTAGATACAAAAGCAATGGTAATGAACAATGGTTCAGTATATGTACATTGATATTAATGAGGTAGCATGTCAATAGAGCAGGAACAGAAAAAAGAGAAGGAAGAGTATAAGCAGAAATAATCAAAACAAGTTCTGATAGTGGAGAGGTTGAAATAACAGTAGATAGATAAGATGATGACATGGATAAGGAAGGGGGTATTAGTAGAAGAGGAGTCTGACATCTGGATAATACCCCACTGGAGTGCCAACAATAATGTGACATCCCTTACTATCCTGGGTCAGTAACTAAACAGCTTCAGTCCTCTCTACTGACTCCAATGCAAGACTGTCACTTGAACAGGAGTGATATTTCACAGTTTCCCCTAACAGCACAACAGGAGCATATTCTATAACCTGTGATTGGACTGTATGCTTTTGTCCACCCTTAATGTAACTCCTCATTACAAACTTTAGAGCAATGTGTCCCCGTTTAAGACCTCTGATACATTCACACTTAAATAAATTTTTATCTCCACACATCCAAACACTTCTGGAAAAGCCTGACACATATTTATAGCTGTGCCCCTTCTCCCCAAAATAATACGTTAACACACTGCCACCAATCAGAGAGCCTTCATGCCCTTTTAAAGGGGTGTCCAATTATGAAAACTGGATTTTAAAACAAATGATAGCAAATTACCTAAATCAGCCAGGCTTTTGGAGTGGCCCAGGAAGTTATCAAAGCAGGTCTAAACACTTTCAAATCACCAAAGAAAAGACTGGTTGACCAGCCGCAATGTAAGTTAATAAAAATATTTAATAATGAGCAGAATGATTAAAATATAAAAAGGTAATTTCCAATAAACAAACAGAACTTAATCACCAGGAAAATGAAATTAATACTGAAGGATATAAATCCAACATTTAGAATAACTCTGATTAGTTTAGATCAGGGACAGTGTTCTTTATTCAGATAGGAAAATTATAACTAAATTATTACAACAGAGCAAAGGCAGGCTTACAGTTCTTGGTGAGTTGTTTTGGGTATTCACTGCACAGTACAACTGTGAACAACTGACAACTCCAACTGGCAACTGTAACTGGCTGTTGACATGACAGACTAGTCTATAAAAAAACCTGCTGAAGATAGTTGAAGTCAGTTGTCAAACTGTTCCAGTTCTAATTTTCATTTTATATTTTGAAAATCAACCAACAGCTGTTTACTAAAGTCCCTTCCTATCCTTCAGTCTCTGGCAGTAACACATAGCAACTGTCAACATTCCAATGATATCGTCTGCAGATCAGCTGATTCTGAGACACTCTGCATTTATAATCTTCACAAATATGTAAAGTTAGAAATGTAAATGAACACTCATCAAGTCTTTAAAACATTTTGTACAAACAAATTATAACTCAACATTGAAGAACTTTTTTAAAATATCATAGTTTGTCATGTTGCCATAATATTATATTGTTTAATCTGAAATGATGTACAAAAACTCATCTAGACATGCTAGCACAGATGATCGTCTAATTTCACAAGTATAGATACAGGTTAAAGTAGTAAAAAATGGGGATTCCAACCACAGTGACCACCAAGAACAGAAGAAAACAGGCTGGAAGGAAGCACTCAGGTCCACAATTTCTTCAAGGTTTAATGGCACAAATAGAAGACAAGCAAAACACTGATAACACTCCAAATACGTTTTCGTTCACAAGAACTTCATCAGAATAATAAATTACATAGCTAAGGCCCATTAAATAGTTTCCCTAATCATAAAATGACCAATAAAATAACAGTATACAATTTAAAACGACATTCAAAAATACATTCAAAAGTAAATCAAAATGCTGCCACCTAGTGTCAAAACGTACTAATTACACACTTTGACAATGATAAAAAACTATAATGATAAAAAACTAAAAGCTGTTCATGCAATCACTCATATTATACCACTAAAATATCTCAATAGTGTGTTAATATAAACGTGTTAAAAACTAATAAAAGTAATAAAAATACGTTTGTACTTTTGTAAAAAGTGTGTATATGTAAAAAAAGTAAGTGTATATAAAAAAATGAATAAATATATTTATTTATTTCCAAAGTACATTATAGCTTAGCAGACCTAAATTTAATAGAGGTGCTATTGAGATGTTCTCATTTAACCCGGGGGTCCTACTTGCATCTAGGGTAATCTGCCACAATAGTTCCCTATACTCAAGGATAATCTCCCATGCACCCCCCCCCCCTTCCACATCCTGAATAGCAACCTCTATGACAAAAAACTCAAACTTTGCCTTTGGGCAGTCCAAAGAAAGTTTTTACAGAGCATTTTTAGCATTACATTTCTTGACACCATGCATATGCTCGTATATACGTCTTTTCAACTTTCTTTCAGTTTTGCCCACATAAAAGGCTTCACAGGTCTTACACACAACTAAATATACTAACCCACTAGAGTTGCAATTACTAAAACTTTTACCATACACCCATTTATTCCTACTTTTTAAAAATACCCAATTTGTGTTAGAAATAAAATTGCACTGTGTGCATGCTCCACATTTAAAGGTACCTTTTCTCTTAGTGGTATGAGCAGACTTCAGTTTACTCCCACACTCCAAGAGGTCCTATAAAATTTTTTCCCCTCTTATGACTGATCTTCAGGGGTCCCTTGTCAATACCTTTAAGATCCGTCAACAAAGTAAACCTGTTCCATTCCTTTGTTATTATGTCCACTACCATTTTGGAGTCCAAATTAAAATCTAAAGTAAGAGCTTTAGAATAAGCCGAAGGATTGACTTCACTTGGTACATATTGGCTTGTGTCCAGTCCTTTACCCAGCAATGGGTAGTACCTAATATGGTGTAAATTACTTATGTAGGTATGACTGTCCACCAGTAAGTCGCTCGGGTAACCCCTTTGGATACATAAGCTTTCAATAAAATCACACTCCATTAACAAATTTGCATCCTGGGAAGTCATCCTTGATGCTCGAATTAACTGACCTTTGTAAAAAAAAAATGTTTGGATGTATGGGTGGGCACTCGAAACATGAAGATAACAATTTGCAAATGTGTCTTTACGAAATATTTTAGACTTAATGCACTCCACAGTTTTAATTAGACTCATGTCCAAAAAATCAAGTCTGTCAATATTTATAGAACTGGTAAATTCCAAAAAGGGGGTAGTGGTGTCCAAATAATTCAGAAATTCATGTAACTTCTGCACTGTGTCAATCCAAAAAAAATGCTATATCATCTAAAAATCTCTGATAGTGGGACCAGCAGTTACTAAATACAGAATTAAGAACATATTTTTTCTCCCACCAAGCTAAAAATATATTGGCGTATGTGGGGGCACAATTTGGCCCCATAGCTACACCCTAAATTTGATGAAAAAATGCTCCCCCATAAAAAATGAAATTGTTTTTAATACCATTGCCATCAGTTGTAAAATGACTGACAACTGGTCCGTAGATGGACAGGCCTTATCTAATAAGGCTTCTTCCAACTAGGCTAATCCTAAATTCTGGGGTATATCAGTAAACAAGTCTTTAATATTAATTGTGACAAAAATGGTATTGTCAAAGCACTGATCAGTTTTAATTCCCTTTAAAAAATCCCAGGAATATTTTAAAATAGTCATTTCTGTACCCCAAATTGACTAAAATCTTATGTCTAGAAATTTTGCTATTGGTGCTGTCTTTGACCCATCAGCCGAAACAATAGGTCTTAAGGGGGGGGTCCATAGGGTCCTTGTGCACCTTAGGTATGCCAAAAATAGTAGCAATTCTGGGTTGAGCTACTTGTAAATACTTGTGAGTGTCCAGGTCAATCAGTACGTCCAACAGTAAATCGTTATTGACCAAGTCAATTTTTTTATATGCAACAAAAATCTAATTTCTGGACACTCTCCTATAAGTGCTGGAATCAGCCAAAATGTCTAACATCTTGCCTTCGTAAAAACATTGTCCATCAATATGGACCCCCACCCCCACCTTGTCCGGTTTCATAACATGCACATTTTGATTCTAAGTTCCTTTAAAACCAACCACTCCCCAGCCATAAGGTTGTATTTAAACCTGTAGGGCGAAGCACAGATAACCTGCCTTAATTCTTTTTCTACTAACATTTAAAAATTTTAATTTGGGGATGTAAAGGTGGATTAAATTCACTTTTTCTCCTTAAAATCTCTGAGTTTTTCTCTTTACTTGTACCTTCAAACATAACACCAAAATTTAACTTTCTCATAAAAGTCTTGACATCCAAGATAACTTTTGTCAGGTCACATTTATTGTTAGGAATAAATTTGAAACCCCGAGCCAATAAATTGAAATGGTCAACCTTCAGGTCTATACCACTGTAGTTAAAAATGTTGTAGTTGTTAAAAGAATATTTGTTCTCACACCTAACTATATTCACAGTGGGTAAAACTAGAATTCCCCCCCCCCGGGCTCCTCTGTTTTCCCTCCAAGTAGGATTTTGATAATATTGGGGGCCTTTCTGATTCATAAGTCTCTTGGAGTGACGGAGGGGGGATTCTAAAGTGTCATAGTTAATCCCTTCTTCTCTTTGTTCTCCATAATTTACCTAACTGTCTGCTTCAAATGCATACTCGTCCCTTCTTTTATCAACCCACATTCCCCTAGGCCCAGTATAGCTCCATTTTTCCTTATATTCTAATATATCTCTGTCTAATTTCTTTATCTTGCATTTAATGTTAATGTTACATTTTTCATTTATATCATCCAATGTGTCAAAATATTTTTGTTTTTCAGTTTCTACAGAAAATAATAAGTAACAACAGAATTAAAATGTTCAATATTTGAATGCAGTTCTGTCATAGACAATTCATTTTGCTTAATAATAATTCAGACAATGTCTAAACCACAGTTATTAAAAACCTCCAATAATTCTTTATATAAATCACTTCCAACATGAATATTATTGGGGTATTTCTGCACTCGTAGCCCTTTAGGCACAATTCCCTTGTTCAAATATGTGCGCAAATATTCATTGTCAATACACAGTGCCTTATATTTCCCCATGAGTTTGCCTTTTTTAACACTGGTGGCATAGGTGTCATTACCAGTTTCCCTCCCACCACACTAATTTTGAATCCCAGGATTTAGGGAAATTTTCTCAGTTAGCCAAGTTTCAAAAGCCTTCCTAGGCTTGTTAATACCATGGCAAATATTATTATTAGTCAGTCACCTTTATTTGAAGTTGCAGCCTAATTTCACAAGTGTAGATACAGGTTAGTTGAAGGAGCAGTAGTTGGGATGAATGAGAAAGAGAGGGATAAGAAAGGTGAAACGTGTGGGTGATTGATAGAAAGACTGGCAATGGAAGAGAAACAGAAAGGTTGAGTAAAGTGAGTTATATGCACTGTTATGAGAACAAGTCTCGTAACAGTGCACGTAACTCAATTTACTCAATCTTTGTTGCTATGCACTGGAACTCCATCTGACCCGCTCTAAAAAAGACAGCATTACCAAATGTTTCAAACATAACCTAAAACAACACCTAGTTTCCTCATTGCTATGCTCATGCTCCCATCCTGACTAAATCCACTTTTCTGTTTCTCTTCCATTGCCAGTCAGTTTGAGCTAGAGTAGCTGCTTCCCTGCTAGGCAGTGTCGTGAACAGTTTGGTAAGTTGGATGCAAACTTGGCTGTTTTACTGTAATAAACCTCTAGTTTATTTTCTAAGGTGGAATGAAGGTTAGTCAGAGTGGGTGCTGCAAAGAGAAGTCAAAGAAGATAAGATGTTGCCTAAAGAATTCCTAGAGTAGTCAGTGAGGAAGAGTTTCTTTTCACAGAGGAAGCCTAACTTTTGGTGAGTTTTGTTGATGGATTGAGTGATAAGTTGATCATATTTTAAGCTGCCATCATTTAAGACACCAAGAAGCTTTGTGATGAAAACTGTTTCACTTGTGATGTTGAAGGATTGTTTCTGTGCTGTCAGAGATTTGTGTAAAAACAGCATTATTTTTTTAAACATTTAAAAGTAGTTGGTAGTGATCTAGCCAGGCCTCAAGTGACAAAAAGAAGTCCTGGGTTATCTTGTGGTGTAGTGATAGACTTTCTGCAGAGCTTATTAGCACGGTGTCATGTGCACATTGTCCTATGCAGGCTTCTTTGATAGCTTTGTGAAGATTATTTGTGAATATGTTGAATAGTAAAGGGCCTAGAATATATCTCTGAGATATGCCAACAGACTCATGCAGAAAGGGAGGAGATCTAATTTCCATTTTACAGTGTAGAGTCTGTTAATGAGATTGCTTTGGAATCAACTAAGGGATGAATCGGAGAGTCCTAGGGAGAATAGTTCGTGGAGCAGGCATTGGTGTGAAACTGAGTCAAATGCTTTTGACATGTCTTTGAAGAGGGAAGATACAAGGTTGTCAGTGTTTCCATTACAGTTTATTATTTCAGTACAACTGATTAGATCATTAGTGGTGCTGTGGTGAGGTCAGAAACCATGTTGAGTGTTAGAGGGGAGATTGTTACTGTGAAGATGGGAAAGGAGTTGGGAATTAATGCATTTATTTTATTTATTTATTTTCAGTTTGGTTACCGGGGAAGTCCACTGGGCCAAGAAGTGCCCATTTTCAGTGGAGGCCTGGGGAGAAAAGCTCCATGAACAGTATAATACAATATAGGTTGCAAAAATGCAAATAAAGGTTGCAAAGTGAAATACCATACCATATAGGTTGCAAACAACAAATAAAGGTTACAAAGTGAAATAAGAGTAGGGTACATACATTCGAGAGATGCAGAGTGTAAAGTACATTATGAGACAGTTTAACAACTTGACAACATATTTTTTTTTTGAAACAATATTTATATGCTCAGAGTCAATTAAAGTCTGCTAGTTCTGGATCTTTTAAGAAATAAGAACAAGTATGAGAGTATAGTGCAGTGGGGGTAAGGGGAGCTTAGTTGGGAGTCCCTAGAATTTAAGTGGGGTGAAAGCAGGAGCATTTCCATTTGGAAGACAGGTGAAGAAAAAGTTGAGTTTTGAGGGATTCAGTGTTGGGTATAGAGAATAGGAGAGTAAAAGCTGGCCATCAGGTCGTTTGGGTTTAAAAATGGAGATTTGGTTTTGGTGTTCAGATCTCAGTGATCTGTTAGGGATGTATGGAGGAAGGATGTCCTTTAAGGCTGGGCATTTATCAGGGGAGAATATTAGTTTGTGAGCAGTGGTTAGTTGTAGATAGTCTAGGTGGTTAGGGAGTTCTAACCAGTTCAGAGAGTGAAGGCTGAGGCAGTGGTGAGTTGATGTTTTGGATTTGGTGGCAAATTTAGAGATCTTATTATAGCAAGCTTCGAGGTGTTGGTAACAGACAAATTGGTTAGAAGAGGGGCTCCATATAGAAGGGAATGTAGGTGGTTGCCAGGGTATGCCTAGTGGAGTTTGAAAGAAAGTGGTTGTTCCTATATAGCATACCAAGCTTTTGGTGGGTTTTCCTAATGTTTTGTTGTATGTGAAGATCAAATTTGAGGTGTTCGTCAATGGTGATGCCAAGGAGTTTTGCAGTGGGGACCACTTTAATGGCAGTGTTAGTTTGGCTTAGAACATTGAAAGTGTTTCTGTCCAAAGAGGATACCTTGGAGGGGAGAAAAATTAGTATTTTGGATTTATTGGAGTTGAGAGAAAGGTGGTTTTGGTGCATCCAGTTCTTTGTAATGGTAAAGGCTAATTGGGTTTTGGTCAGTAGTTCAGGAAAGTTTGGGGCAGAGCAGACCAAGGTAGAGTCATCAGCATATTGGATGACTGTGGTGTCAGGGATGAAGGTGTGAAGGTTATTTATAAAGATGTTGAAAAGCATGGGTCCAAGGATGGATCCCTGAGGAACGCCAGTAGGTGTAGGCAAAAAGGAAGAGAAGGAGTTCTTCCATTTGACTGCTTGAGATCTATCAGATAGGTAACTGGAGAACCAGGATAGAGTATTTGGGGAGAGATTGAGATTAGCCAGATGATGAAGAAGGTGTGTGTGGGAGATGGTGTCAAAGGCTTTTGAAAGATCTAGCAGAACTGTGGATACAATGAGTCCAGAGTCTCGTGCTTGATTGACAGTTTCTAGGAAGGATAGTAGGGAAGTTATGGTACTGTGGCAAGGGCGAAAGCCATGCTGGGTGGGTGTTAGGAGGTGATTTTGAATTAGATAGGGTAAAAGTTGGTGGTGGACACATTTTTCTAGAATTTTAGATATTGGAGAGAGTAGGGCTATGGGGCGGAAGTAAGAAATAGTGGTGTTTTTGCCTCCTTTGTGAAGAGGTAGAATGTAGGCTGAATGCCAAAGTTTTGGTACGTATGACTCATTTAAGGATCTGTTAATTAGAATACGAATTGGAAGAGCGATACCTTCAGCTGCATGTTTGAGGAAGGAAGAGGGAATGTTGCCAGGGGCATTAGAGCATGGCTTTAGCTTGGATAGAAGCTTTTTTATAAAAGTGGTGGAAACAGGTTTGAGATGGAAATTGAGGGTATTGTTGTTTGGGTTGTTAGGTGAAGTGAAAAGGGAGTTAGGTGGGTTGTTGTTAGGGAATGTTTTGGTTAGCTTAGCTATGGCTTCAGTAAAGAAGGTATTGAAGTGGGAGCTCAGTTAATTGTCGGATAGATTAGGGTCAGGGCAAAGGTTGTTTTGAGATCCGGGATAAAGAAGGGAATTGACTGATTTACAGAATTGTTTTGGGTTTTTATTGTTATTGGACTGAAGTTTATTATAGTAGTTTTTTTTTTTTTTGTCTTTGGTAATAAGTTTTTTTACTTGGTTGCAGAGTTGGGTATATAGGAGTAAGGTAGAGGACAGTGTATTTTTCTGGTAGAGCTTCCAGGATTTGTCTCTGTGACGCATAATTTGTTTAGTTTCTTTGGTCAGCCATGGTGCGGAATTAGTTTTGATACACTTATTTCTTAGGGGGGCTAGGGAGTTAAGAGTATCTAGGAAGATAGAGTTAAAATGCTCAACAGCATTGTCAAGTGGGAGAGTATTTAGAGGTTGCCAGTTAATTTGTTTAAAGATGTTAGAGAAAATTTAGGGGTTGAAGTTGCTGGGGTTACAAGTTTGAATGTAGAGATGTTGGTGTTGGATGGAGCTACTTGATCGATGGATGAAGGCAGGGAGATGGTCACTGAAGGTGTCAGGGATAGTGCCACAGAGAGTGATTTTGTTTGGATGGGAGACTAGAATCCAATCTAAGATGGACCCTGGGGGTGATTTTTGTTAGGGCGAGTAGTTGAAGAGATTACTTGGGTGAAGTTTAGAAGGTTAATGGAAAGTGAGGGGGATGGTGTGTTCATTTTATTCCAGTCGATATTGACATCACCTAGAATATAGGTTTCATATTTTATTTGAGTTAAGGCCCAGTATAGAATATCTTCAAGGGTGGAGATATTGTTGCCTGGGGAGATGTATAAGGAAATGAAGCAGATATTCTTATGTTTATTTAATCGGAGAAGGCTAGCTGTGATTTCGGAATTTTTGAAATTAGGGGTCGGGATTTGAAGAGGAATTAGAGAGAGAAGATTGGAGTAAATTAGAGCAGAGCCTCTGCCTTTTTTGTTTAATCTGTCTCTTCTGAGGATGTGGTAACCAGGAAGTAATATTTCAGAGTCAGTGATATGGGGTTTTAACCAAGTTTCAGAGATGGCTAGGATGTCGGGTTGATTGTGATTAATCCAGGCTTGTACATGGTGACATTTGTTGTTAAGGCTCTGGGCATTGATAGTGAAGATCTTCAGAGTGTTAAGGGGAGAAGTGGGAGGAGAAGAGCAAGGGTGGGGAGTGTTATTTGCTGTAAGTGAGGAAGAGGGTGGAGGGATGGAGTAGTTTGTGCTAAGGTGAGGGCCAGGGTTAGGATGAATGTCTCCCGATAAGGCTAGGACATTGCAGGTGATGAGTTTTGGTCTATAAGGTTTGTATAGTAGGTATTTGTTAGGGTTTAGCAGAAGAGTCAGAGAGTGAGTTTTAGTTGAGGTAGAGAATAGTTTGGGATAAAAAAGATGTAATAGGTTGGGTGGAATAAGGCAGGAGGATATGGAGTGAAAGTGAGAGAGTTGGAGAGGTTGTAGTTGGGGGTTAGGGATAGTTTGAGTATGAGGGAGGAATAGAGGAGCTTTATGGGAGTACGAAGTAGCAAGATACAGAGGTATTAGTAAGATGAGAATGGAGCTGGGGAGTTGAATAGTTAAGAGGAGTTGGAAGGGCATGTTAGGATAGGGTAGGGTAATGTACAGTGAAGAGGAGAATAAAGTGGTATGCTAGTTGAGGAGGGAAAGGTTTAGAAGTGAATGGAGAGAGTTAGATATTGAAGCCAAGAACAATGGAAGAATAAGTGTATAGGAGTTTTGGAAAAATGTAATGCGAGGATTAGTAGTGGGAGGGGAAAGTGAGCTGGAGTGTTCTTGATTAGAGAATGGGGGAGGGGTAATTGGAAGAGGACTGTGATTGGATAGTAGGTTAGGTAGGTGGAGTTTGTTAGGTATAGGTGTGGGGGGGCTGGGGGCAGGTGGAAATTGGGGGAAGGGTAGGGGTGTGGAGTGAGCCCGCAGGGCAAATGTAGAGGGACGAGCCACAGAGGAGTTCACCCAGGGAGAACAATCAAAGGAGCAGTAAGCTAAGGTAAAAATAGGTGAGGAGATGAGATGACACAAAGCCTTGATAGTATTTAGAATAAACTGAGAGGATAGGCAGTGAGGAATTTAGGAAGAAAGGGAAATAGAGTGGGATTGTAGGCTCTTACAGGATATGGGAATCTGAGAGCCTGTAAGTTAAACTTAGAACCAGAATGGAGGTCTAGTGGAAACTGTTGGCCTCTAGTAGATAAAAGGCTAAATAGAAGTGGTAATGTCTAGTGAAAGAAAGAATGCAGGGCAGTAAGTTTACTATTCAGGTTGGATAGGATAGGAGTCAATGACCTGTAGTCTAGGAAGGAGAGGGGGAGACAAGGTATAGGAACAGGTAGAATGTTGCTGATTGTCCTGGCTGGTGGGAGTAAATTTACAACCTAGAGTATAACACACTATATGTCTATAGACAGTGGTATAAAGTACATACTTTCACTTATTAATTAGTTCCCTTGGGGGGACTGCCTCAGAGGGAAGGATAGGTTCAGATCCTTAGTGTGGGGAACATGCAGTAAGATGTGGACAAAGTTGTTTTTACAGCAGGCAGGGCAAGTCCTCAAGACTACTGGCTAACCAGGTTGGGCAGTTTCACTTATTAATTAGTTCCCTTGGGGGGACTGTCTCAGAGGGAAGGATAGGTTCAGACCCTTAGTGTGGGGAACCCACAGTAAGATGTTGGAGAGTGAAGGTAGAAAGACTATAGCTTATTAACTGGAAAGGTCAGTGGATGCTCCCCCTTTATGTAGAAGTATGATGTGGGAATTTTTCCAGATGGCATGGACGTAGCTTTTTGTAATTGATCAGTTTATGACTAATAGATACAGAGTTTTTTATAGCATCTGCAACAATTCTGAGATATTCTGACAGCAGGTTTTCAGCAGCTGGTGTGTAATTTTTATAGTTTTAGGAGGTGTTTTATGATAGAAGAGGTAGATACTGGTTGGAAGGAGAAAGGACTTTGGTGGTGATTAGTACTGTTTGAGATAGTGAGGTTGGTGGGCATTTTTTGTGAAATAGGGAGAAGACAGTGTGCATGAAATGTGTATTGAATTGGGTAGCTACAGGGACTGAGGTGTTGGTAGTTGGTGAAAGAGTTGTAGTTTGGCCTGGCTGTAACAATTTTTGATTGCATTCCAGGAAACCCTAGGGATCTGGCATTTTTTGTCTTCAAGCTGGGAATTTGTTTTTTTCTGATCTGATTTTGTTGTTATTGTTCTGGAAGGTTCCTAAGCTATCTAAAACATTGTAATTATTCTGGTGTTTTGTCAGTAGACCATGTTTTCCAAGCTTTATCTTTGTTTAGCAAGAGTTGCCTGGTTTCTTTTGTGAGCCATGGGTGGGGCAGGATTTGATTCACTTTGATCTGATGGAAGCTAGTTTGTTTAGTATGTTAAGGAATGTGTTAAAGTAAGTCACTGCATCCTCTAGGGTTAAGTATTTTAGAATGCCCCAGTTGTATTTGTTGAGATAGCTAATGAAGGTATTATTGAAGAAGAAGAGTATACACACATTATTGTAGATTATGTGTTTATGTGCATGATTAGATTATCTCACTGCAAAGGTCAATGGATAGTTACTGATGATGTTGGGTAGGCAGCCAGCAGTGTTAATTTTGTTAGGGATTGTGGTGAGGATCCATTTTAATGTAGACTTCCTAATACTGCATTTGTCTATTTGAGTAGCAGTAGTGATAATTTGGATAAAACCTAAGAGAGTGTGGGAGAGTCATAGCTGATCAGTAGGTAGTCTATATTAGCATCACCTATGATGATACATATAGTTTATCTGGTTGATGATGGACTCTGTTATAATTTGAATAGGACTAAGTGAAGTTTTCGTTCTTTTATTTTGAAGTTTGATTCCAGTTTTAGTTTAGGAGTAGTTGCTGTCTTTTCCTCCTTAGTTGTGGATGTGTGCTTTTTTGATGTGGTTATTTCCTTTTCAGAAATAGTAATGGAGGAATATTTTGTTTTGGATGTCTGCATTTCCATATCTGTCGGTTCTTAAGCCATGTGGAGAATTTCTGTTATTTCTAGATTTTAATTTGGAGATCTTCACTAGATTTGCATTCTTTGTACAGTTGTTTAATAACATAGCTTAAGTGTGATCACCACAAGTAAATTTGGTGGAGATATTCCTTTCGTTGTGTAGGTTTTAAGGCTGTGTTGCCAATGTTAGTGACTCCAAGGAATCTTCAGCAGTTGAAGATAACACTTTGGTGCAAAGAATGAATGGTGAGAAGTTATGTTTGATGTTAGGGTGAGTTTGTAAGGAATCAGCACATGATGGATTTGATGCTGGATATTTTGTTGGAATATCAAACTGTGCATACAAATGCAGCTTATTGTCTGATGGCCATTTTGAATCCAGTAAGGTTAATTCTGTACCTATGAATCCCAGTATGCTAATCCTGGTTGACGTTTTCTACCTATGCATTAAATGGACAGCTTATACAATACATAGTAAATACACTCAGCAGCTCCTTGATTAAAAATAAGCCATGTTGAGAATTTCTCTCTCTAGCTTTTTTTTAATTTGTAGGTCTTCTCTAGATTTGCATTCTTTGTACAGTTGTTTAATAACATAGCTTAAGTATGATCACCACAAGTAAATTTGGTGGAGATATTCCTTTCCTTGTGCCAGGTTTCAAGGTTGCGTTGCCAATGTTAGTGACTCCAAGAAGTCTTCTCAAAAAAAGGAATCTTCAGCAGTTGTCAAAGACCAATGAATAACAATTATCATCAATGACTATTAAATGGGTGCAGTTATTGAGGCTCCCATGGATACTTGTGTCCTCCAAGAGGGACTGGCCCGAGGCAGAACTTGATATTATTGAGCCTGCATTTAAGTTAAATGACAAATAATGTAATGTAGTTTACCTCTGGTAAACAAATATATCCTAATGATTGCATATAAAAGGGATCCTGCATAAGATCATCCAAACATTAGAAATCTAGGCACTTTCATCAACAATTAACTATCTTTCGATCATCATGCATCAGTTACATTTGCAAAATTAATCACCAAGATTATATTCTCCAGGTCTAATTTCCCTCTGTTCTTCCCTTATTAAGCCAGTCACAGAATACAATACATAATTTAGAATGTACTGCTCCAAACACCTTACCAAAAGTGTGAATTGCTTTGTAATTGAAAAATAAAAGGACTAATTTCCATTAGCTACCTTGAGACTAAAAACCATCTTGCTTTTCTCTGTCCTGTACCTTATCCTAAGTGGTAATCTCTGACTTTCCCTCTATGCTATGAAAGATCCTGTTGTTGTAGGTCTCCCCCACCACAGAAATAACAGTAACTCTAAAAAAACAGTCACCCAAAGACCTCAAAGGTCATTGTAAGGTACACAAGGCCAGTTGGAAATATAGGTGAAGAACCTATCCCTACAAGCACTATCTAGCTCTACAATCTCCACTTGCATGTCAAGCCATGTAACACATCAGTGTTGTTCAAGATCTGCCTTGAAAATGAGAAAAGTACCTGCATATTTACTCCTGGGGTCAGCAGTATGGCCTTCACTGAGTAAGGTGGCAGATCCATTCTCTAAAGTCACTGTATTGTGTGTATAGGCTCTATATAGTTCCCATGCTACCTGATGAACAGCAGGATATAAACTAAAACTACTAAGCAATTATAAATAATGATAGGAGTTTGCATGGATATAGTGGAATGATGGTCTGCAGCAAGGAAAAAATAGGGATAGCAGAAAAAAGAAAACAGAACTATGTAGCTCTGCAAGCTTCTCTTGCATGTGAAGCCATGAAACATTACTCTCCCATAATATTAAAACCACTGACAAGACACACCAGTTTAAAGAACTATTCAAAAATGATATGACACTTTGCTCTGCTCATGCAACATCTCTGGCTGATCTCTTATTATCACAAGTACACTCTCCATTAATTATTCAGCCTGTATCTTGGATAGTGATCTTGTCTGCATTGTGATTTTTCTTTTTTTTTCTTTTTATTCATGCATGTGTGATACATCTGGAATTATTTTCCATTTCCAAATGTAAATTAATACTCATAGGTTCTATGTTAATAATATCACTGATATATCTACTGTTATTCTTGCTGTACCTACTGTAACTTTTGTTGTATATATCATTTGTCATGCTGTATTTACTGTTACTAATGTTGTATGTAGTGTTACTTTGTGTGGAACTTTTCTCCCCAGGCCTCCATTGAAAATGAGCTCTGCCTAGTTGGACTTTCCCAGTAAACAAATGTAAAATAAATACTCAGTTTGACACACCTGCCCATTAAGAGTAGATTTATTTATTTATTTATTTACATTTGTTGACCGGGAGTGTCCGACTGGACGTAGGTCCATTTTCAGCGGCGGCCGGGGAGAAGAGCTTCACAGTTAAAATATACAGACAGTAGTTACATTGGTTTTACATAGCAATTAACAATTTGATCAACAAAGCAATTAACAATTACAAACATAGTTACAGATGAAGAACATAGTACATCAGTAGACAACTAGAATCTACAAGTAGATATAAAATGGGCAAAAGTAAAGTCAGTGCAATTCCTTAGTAAACAGCAAAATGGTATATAAAATGCATCATGACACACAACTATTATAAGGAAACAGATGGACTACAGTAGACCTGAGAAGCATGCAGCAAGCATAAAGGATTTTGATGATTTCAATCACTGCTGTGCAATAAATAAATGATATGTTAGGTAGATTTTCTAAATGCTGAACTGAGTATTGAGGTTATACAGTAAAGTTCAACAGCACTAGGGGATGTGTGGAAGTGCATGTTTTTGTAAAGAACAGTGTCTGTAGCATTTTTCTAGCTTCAAGTCTTTATGGTAAACTATTTTGAAATTTGAGAAGCCACTTTCAGTTGTTAAATACAGTGGAATTTTGTTTCTAAGAAAAATGAGATAACAAACTTGCAATGTAGAGAACATAGCATGGCTATATAACATAGCATGGCTATATAACATAAATTCATTACAGCATCTGTGTGAACATTTTAAATCTGATGTGTTTACAATATCTGCTGGTTAAGAATATGAAGCAAGCATTTGCTTTGTGTATTGTGCAATCTGCTACCTATTTATTTATTTTATTTCTTAATCACATTAGGATGTACTACAGGAGTCAGTAGCTCTGTTTTCCTAAAGCTCTATAATACTGCAATAGCAATGACAAGCTGATGTGTGGAGGTGGCCTTGTTGCTATAGGGACAGAACATTTCCCTGTTGTTTCTGGCACTGTACTCTGCTATAGCTGACTATACACTTGTCATCCTTTTGTGTAGTGGATCTTATGTCCTTGAATATAACAGTATTCTAACCAGTCATAAATTAGGAAATATAATAAGCAGAATAAAATATCTAAAACAGAAATGCTCCTCACCAAGAATAACAGTACCATTAAGTGTGCAAGTGGTATGATTATACTGTGTTATAAAAATAATTGCATATGCTGCAGTTAAGCCTAGCACCTCTGTTTTAAGTACAGGAAAATAGGTATCTAGTAGGCATTAGGGGCAGAAAAGAAGAGACAGCTGTTCATCAACATGTGTTCTGAGGTTTTTATTAAAAAGTAATGTTACTGATAAGAAAGAACAGCTCTTCTTAAGTCAGATTTAACATTTTACAGTTTTACTGAATACTGCAGAGAGAAAATGTAAAACTGTCGAAGAGAGGTTCACTTGTAGATTTGCATAGAATTTTGAGGTAGCAGTGGACCATGGTTCTGTGATCTTTTGAGTCTTGCAAAATGTGACTAAGAACTTATCAAATGTTGCTATGATGACATGGAAGTAACTGAGCAAGGGCTAGATTATAAGACAATTTAACCTTGGGGCACAATGCTGCCAGATCTCAGGCAGTTCTAAAAGAAGGCTTGCAATCTTCAGTGTGCAATGGATGCAAATGAAGAAGTTTACATGCTTTCATAGCTGGACCCATTCCTTAATTCTAATTTTAAATGAATCATCATATGCACATTCTGATCAATCAAGCAAGACTAGATTGGCATGCATAAAAGGTTAGGTGTGCCCTGCTTGAAGCTACCCATGATGCCATTCTTGCTTGCCTTTGGTCTCTTTGGCAAACCAAATGCAGTGTGCATTAGAGCTGAAAGCCACAAGGGGAATTTGTGATGTCTCCAGTACTCTTACAAATAGTAAACCCTTTTTCTCATTCCAGTACTTACTAACAAGTAACACCCCATTGCCAAACTGCAGTTGAGATTTGCTGCTTATTTAATGTGTGTGTGTGTGTGTGTGTGTGTGTGTGTGTGTGTGTGTGTGTGTGTGTGTGTGTGTGTGTGTGTGTGTGTGTGTGTGTCTCCACACATACAGCCTCCCATACGGTAAGTCTCTATCTATTGGAAATAAGTCTGATATCTGCTTGCACAGTTTCTTGTTTACTGTCCCATATATCTGTCTGTTTTCCTGGTGTATGTAAATTATGTCCCTGAAATGAAGATTAACTTACATTACCCTTTCAACATATCATTTCCACTATCCTTGCCAGAATACCAGATCAAACAAATATGTACCCAAGCCTCATGTAGATACATGGAATGAGTACAAGTCTCCCCTTCTCTTGACAAGCTGCTAATGCATACAGTTTATACCCCTCTAGGTCCTCTTCCAATTTTGCATGCATTGTAATTAGCAATGTCAGTTGCACTTATATCCTCACTGCTGCTTGTCTGATCACTCCATACTTATATAATGTGTTGAATTTGTTTATAATGGTTCGGAACATCATTATGATATATACCTCACCTTTGACAGATTCCAAGTGTTACAGACATTATGAATGGCAGCTGCAAGGTACCTGTAACACTATCACATGATTTTGACTCAGAAGCATTACAGTGGAAAGTGTCTTCCTCATGTTGCCTGTTACCCTTTTGTGGAATGTGACTTAGACCAGGAGCCTCCACTGTACCATGTTTTCGTGGAATCTCTAATACTCTTGTAAATATAGACCTTGTTGCTCATTCGATTTCCTACCTGGCACACTCAAAGTTTGAAGGCTATACTATATATTTGATAAAAATCATTATGAGACACTGTGCAAAGAGAACAAAATCAGGCTGGATGATACATTTGCTGTGCATTTGCAGGGATGGTGACATTGCACATAACAGTGACTATGGGATGACATGAGAAATTTTATTAAATAAGGTGCTATAGGATATGACTGATCAGTATACAATAGGTCAAAGGTAAACCTGAGGTAAAAAATATGGTGTATTGTTATCCTACAGCAATATGCGCCCTGCTGTGATCTGATTGTAACCATGCATTACATAATATGTGTGTTTATTTATAATTTAAATTGTATGGTTCATATTCTTGCTACAGGAGCAATGCAGCATTAAAAAAGATGGAGTAGCCAATCAGATGTCAGCATCTTATTTTTTTTATTTTATCTTTTTATTTATCTTTTCTTGACTGGGTTAGTCACATCAGGCTTGTAGACTCTTTTCGGAGGAGACTAGAGGTGGTATTTATACTACTAGGGGAAACCTGACCAGGATATCAGAGAACTGAACTTTCCCTACTCTTTGGCACTACTAGATGATGTTGGAGGGCTCCTACAGCAGTAAGAAAGAAGCCTACGTGAAGCAGCAACATGGAGGAGGAGAGAAAAGTTATGGAGAGTTTGAAGGGAGAAACATTTGGTCTATATGGAGCTTATGTTAAAAATGAGTAATATTTAGCTGTCTCCTTGGAGAAAGAATAAGTGAGTCTGTGGAAGCAGTGCAGATAACAGAACTGGCATCATGGGGGCTTGCAGATGATGACCTGTTAAAAATATTCAAGTAGGGTGTTCCAGGTAACAATTCTGTTGTTTCATGGGGAGAAACGGCTGATGACTTGTTTGGAAGTGTGGAAGATATGCAAAAGGAGATAGGTGAAGTGAAAGCAGACAATGCAGCAGTAAAAACATTTTTGTCAGTGACAGAAAGTAAAAGAGGAATGCAGCAGCAAACTGAAAACGGGCCTAGTTTCTTGGCAGCAGATTATGGAATAACTAAAACAGGCAAGAAAGGACAGCAGCAACAAACTATAAGTAAAAGTATTTAAAAAATAAAAAAGACCAACTGTGAGATTAAGAACAAAAACTGGCACTGTTACAGGAATATTTTATGTATGGGAAAACTGTAACTGTTGCAGGTTTTAAAGCTTAAGAAGTTTAGTCTTTTATACATATTGGGAGAGACTTTTTGTGACTCAACATTTGAAACTGATGGACTGATGATAAACGTTTTGAAACTATGTAACAAAAAGAAGGATATTTATCAGCGGATCAACAATTTGTTTTTTGTAGTAATTTAAATGTTAAAAAATGTTCCTTTTCAATTAAAAACTGATGAACTGGAAAACTATGTTATAATTCATGGAAGGTCTTTGTAAAACTGTTGATAATATTGTGAATGTTAGAGATGAGAGAAACTTATGAAATGAAGGGTAGAGGATGGAAATTGTTTTGAAATGTGAAAACAACATGGTGAAACCCTTGTCAAGTGTTATTTTTGTGGTTGGTCATAGAAGGACATTAAGATATCAGAAAAAGGAAATACAACAAGATGTGTGACTGAATGCAGGTCATGTAATAAAGAGGCACATTTGGATAGATTGCCAAGAGGATACAGTAAATAATGAAAAAGGAGAAAGGTAAGAAAACATACATATGGAAGGACAACAAGAGGCTGAGGAAGAAGGTGAACTACGTGAAGAAAAAGCTGTTGAAGTATTAAAATAATGAGGGGAAAATAAAGAGATATTGTGCATGCAGGAAGAGAAGTTAGGAGACAGGATTGATACTAATATATTTTTGACATCCTAGCCAGTGAAAACATCTGTTTCTGACAATCAAGGATTATTTGTACACAACTTCAGGAAAAACATCAGTTGGAGAAAGAGTAAAAACAAGAAAACAAAAATTTAAAAAATGTTTCCCCTAAACTTAAAATGAAGGAAAAGCAACATTTCAGTAAATGTGAACAGTATTATTAAAACTGTAAGAAGTATAGATACTTAAATGGCTTTGCTAAATGTGATATGGATGCTATTCTGTTAGAGGATGTAAGTAAGATTCCTGAAAGGTGAAAAAAGCCTGCAAACAGAAAAAGCGTGGGGTATAAAACTAATATGGAACTTAGGAAGTGAACATTGTTCTGGAGTGGGTGTGTTAGATAACAAAACACTTGAAAATACTAGATGTAATGTTGGTAAGGAAGTTAACTGTTGTGGATGTGAGGTGGAAAGAATATGTTTACAGAATTATAGAATTGTATGCATATATAACTAGCAAGGAAAAGAGAGAAATCTGTTTCATCAAATATTGCACTATGTGGTGGTTAACATGAAAATTATAATTGCAAGGAAATAACAGTAAAAAGAAGGAAAATAAGACAGAATGGAAAGAAAAAAAAAACTGCATTAAGTTAAGGAAGAATTTGAAATAGAAATAGAAATTACTATTAGTGAATTGGGTGCTGAGGAAAGTAAATGTTGATTCGGTATCAGACCCAGATGGTATTGGATATTGAATGTATAAGAAATGAATGGACTGGAAAAGAAAGCATTTTAGAAATATACTGAATGAATGGGTGAACGATGGGTTTCTATGAAAGGTTATACAGTGTAATATTAGCCTATATATGGAAGAAAGCTGAAAAGAATGAAATAAAAAAAATTGAGACCCATCATATTAAATCACACAGATTATAAAACTTTTTATGAGAATAACAGACAGGAGAATGGATGGAAAGAAGGAAGGATGAGGGATATTAAGGAACAAAATATATATATATACGGTATAAAAAGGAAGTGATGTCAAGAATTGTTACTGGTTGTGAGAGAAATTGTGGATGATATTGTAAGTAAAAGGGAGATTTGAAACTTATGGTAGGTTATATTAGCAAAGCATTTGGTACAGTAGAACATGATGCTTTGTTGGATGTTATGAAAGGATAAGGAATAGGTAATATGATTAGGAGAGTGCGCATGTTAGCTTACCAAAATAATAGAGTGAGAGAGTAAGGGAATAGGTGGCTGATTAAAGAAATATGCATGAAGTGTGGTCTAAGGTAAGGATGCCTCAAGAGTAGAATATCGTTTTCATCGGTAATGAATGCAATAGTGAGTGAAGTAGCTTATAAAATGATAGATGTTAGATATGGAAAAGGAAGTGATGTTTCCAGTAGTTTACACATAAGCAGATGATATAATGGTAGTTGTTAAGAACACAATAGAGATGAGGGACATTATGATTTCTTTGAATGGATGTTTAAAGGAAATGGGAATGACCTCAAATAAAGATAAAATAAAAGGTTTGGGTGATGTGATGAAAATTGGGGTCTTGTATTTTTCAATGAATGAAGTATCTTTGCTTGCAATAAAATTTAGGAAATAAACTATGTAGTTATAATGCAATGGGGTGGGTTTCATAAAAGAAATAAAATAAATATGTCTTCTGTAGAGGATATATACATTATCATGCAGGAAAAGGCTTATCTTGTGAATTCTGTATTATGGGGAAAACAGCGCATACTGATCAACCTCTTACAGCAAAAAATCTAGACAAAACCATAAATAATGGGGGAGGGGTATATTTTAAATATTACTCTTACAAACTTAGAAAGTTGATAGAATAACAAGTTTTACATTAGCACAACTTTTCTGAAGGGTTTGAAATCAGAAGGTCAAACATCTGTCATTATTTTCTGACTTCAGTCAATGAATTGCCAACAATTTGTCAGAAAACCCAAAATTTTATGAGGAACAGACCAAAAGTTGAGGCACAAATCTGGACATTCAGCAACTATCTGGACTGCTGAGAGGACAGTTGAGAGGTTTGCATATATGTCAAATGTTTATATAATTCCAGAAAACAAATATGAAAAAGAATTTATGCAGTTGGTGTTTTCTTTTCAATGGGTTTAATCTTGAACCTCATAAGAAAGAGGTAAGTTTTATAAGAGTAAAGAAGAAAGAAAGCTGGGGTAACTAATTCCAGATGTTTACTACTCTATACAAGTTTAAAAAGGCAGAATAAAGTGGGTAAATGAAGAGAATGAGAAATTTATAGTAGGAATATTTAAATATCAGTAGAAAAAGTTCTTGGAGATGATGAGAATAAGAAAAGAGAAAAAGAATATGTATATGAAGAAAATAAAAGACTATCAAGAAAAGATAAGTGCGATGATGAGAGGTAGTGCCAGTTATGCCACAGAGTGAGTAGGGTAGTGCATGTATAACATATGTCTACATAACTAGTTGGAGTTTTGTAAATAATTTTTATGTCATTTGATTTGTACAGATGCCTGTATTAATATGTATTTATAATGTTGCTTGTGTTAAAAAATGTATCAACAGTGTGTTCTGTTGGGCAGAGAAGAAATATACATGTTATGTCAGACTGTATTGTAACTGATGAAATGTATATATGTTAACAGAGGATGCTGGAAGGGAAAGTGTTAAGCTCAGCCCAACTAACCTTATGAAAAATAGCCTGAAATTAAATGACTTGGTTTAGGCCATAAGAATTTTATCACACAAGGCTGAATGCAGCCAGAGATTCAATGTCTGAGCTGGCATCCTGCTCTTATTGTCCACAGTGGTGAATTAATCTCAACCCTGGAGTGCTAGAGAATGGCTAGTTAGTCTCTCCAGGAATGATTAAAGGGTTGGAATTGTTTTACAGTCTCCAGAATCTGTGATAGGTCTTAGCCAAGTTTTAGGTGTGTATTGTAACCCTTAACAAGAAGCTGAGCCATTATCTGGCACAGATATGTCAGTGCAGGAACCACAGAATCATCTGAACAGGTGTGATGTCATTCTGTAGCCAGCACTGGAGTTGTATTTAGATAGTTGTGAGAGATATGACATATGACATTCAGCACTCTGTTTTAGAACTTACAAAACCACTCACCCACTCCATCTTGCCTTGCTTTAGTAAGTAACTTAGTTAAGGAATAGTAATTCTTCAATCAGCTAGCAAAATATAGCAAGATTAGCTAAAAGTATTGTTTTTCTGTATCTGTCTGCGCCTTTCCATCTGTATTATTTTTTATATTTCCTGTAAATTGAAACTCTGGTCTTTATTGCACATAGATATTCAACATTTTCATGTTTTCTATTTTATTATTTATTAAATATGTTTATACCTTTCATTGTGGTAGGTCTTTTAGAAAATATTTTAACCTTTGAGAACAATTGCATTTATTTGGCGGCACTGTGGTTTCATGTTCCTGAAAGTCTTCCTGATTGGTTAATACTACCATTTGTATAAGTATTAATTTTACCCTAATAGGAGCCTTAAAGTAGCTGGCTGCTGGCAGTGAATCTATCTTATAGCCTGGGTGGAGGTGGCATACCGAGTAAATCTGTGCCAACCTTTCCCACGTGCATGTGTGTGTGTGTGTGTGCGTATGTGTGTGTGCGTGTGTGAGCTACTTGGAACAGGAATACGGAGCACTGATTTCTGCAGACAGAAAGGTGGAGTTTTATTTGGGGCCTAGAGAGGAAGTCCAGTCCCAGGACTGGAGTGTGCTCCCTGTGTGCTCTTAAGGGAAATTGTGCTTGGTTTAAAGAGATGTATCTGAGAATATTGTGTGTATCTATTTTTGTTCTAAGCGAATGTTCCCCACTGGTGTCAATGGTGAGCATTCAGGCTCCTTGATTACTGGCCCAGAGGAGGGACATAACACGTGGAAAATAAAAAGTGATAATGCAGAGAAAAATGGAAGGATGTGGTATAATAATATGATTAAACAATATCATGTAAATCCATGGAAAATTATCAGACAAAGTGATTAAAGCCAGTGAAATGAAGAAAAAGTAGTGTATTAAAAAGTTATGTGTAGAAAATTTGTTGAGACTATAAGTGGCACTCACACTTACAATGATTATATACAGATAATAGAAGAAGAAGAAAGGGTATGTGATAAGGGTAGATCATTTATTTTCTGTAATATGGGTTCTTTGGAATGAAAGTTTGAACTTTTGTTTAATGGGAAATGGATTTTTTTCAGTTATAGTGTGAAAAATTAGATGATTGTGAAAGGAGGAGTTGGGGGTCAGTTATAGAAGAATAACAATTAGGATGTTATAATGTTGGACTGCAGTGTCATCAATCAGTCTATCTGGTATGGGAACAGAGCCTGTAGCTTATGCACCAAAGAAAAGTGTGTTACCTGTTGCACCACTGACACATTTTTAACTGCCTATGAACAACTGTAATTTGTTCTTGTATTTAAATCATGACCCTCTTAGTCAACTCCTTCTTCTACCAGTGACTGATGCTGATACCCTGGTTATTCTAACTTCTGTCACCTCCCGAGTCTTTCCTTGGAATGCTTGTGGAGGTGCATATCAGAATATAAGCAAAAGAGTCTGCCAAAACTTCCACAAAACACCATATCCTTACAAGAAATGAACTTGCTGCTGAACATTGAGTTGCAAAGTGAGGGAAGTAGGCATCAGTGATCCATTAAATCAACTGCCATTCACTGATGTAGTGTCTTCCCTGATTATAGTTGCATCTTTTCAGCCCAGAAGAAGTCACCACCCAGCCAGCAGAGGTAGCAGGGCTTTAATGTCACACTCTGACTTTACAGCAGAAATCAGTGGACAATTGAATACAACAGCAGCAGAGGTCAGAAACAGGGTTAAATTAACTGTATATAAACCAAATAAAGCACACAACCTCATGCTAGTGTGCCGGCAGTTTTTTTTATCCAGTAGTAAAATGTGGAAGAAGGAATGCTATTGTCTCACCCTGTAATTAAACTATAGCAAAATTATTAGACTTTGAGCACTGATCACAGCTAACCAGTTTCAGGCACAGCCCTAGGAAATTACAGAGACATGAAATAAAATAAAAAAAAATGAATGCAAATTTACAGAGGTATACAAAAAGGTAATACAATTTAGAAGTATATAAGAATGAAAATAGAAATGAGTGCACACAAAAATGTTAAGCAGTTGCAGGTATTAAATGTAATCATTTGTTTATGAATTTTTCAGAGAAAAAAATGAGAAAAGCATGTAGTTTATTTCCTCGTGGGTTAGCCAAGATCTGAGCCACCTTTTATTAGAAATGTATACTATGTCATCTTTAATGAAATAGTTTGCACATAATTTTGGTGTTTTGATCTGCAACAAGGACAGATACCAAAGTAAACTAACAGTGAACATAATTAAAATATCTTCAAACCTAGCCATCATTTAATTCAGTGTTAAACTTCACTGTAATTATTTAAACAGCTTACCTTGATGAATTTGCTCAATTATATGGAATTTTGTTCATATGGTTACAAGCAGACTATGGAACTTGTAAACCTTAAATGCAGAATTCATTGATTAGAAACCCAGGATATCATTCCTTTTTCCTGTATCAAACTGTTTCAGCATAAATGCACTATTTACACAGTTAATGGAGATGTACCCTGCTTGTTAACTGCATTTAAATTCTAATCAAATAAATAGAATGTCAGATAACCTCTTGCTAAAATCCTTCAGTTTTAATAAATTGAAAAGCAGATTATCATTTATAAATCTCATAAAAGATTAGCTTTAGAATGTACGCATACACAAATTATGCTGCAATAGATAGATATACAAATTAACCCAATCTGTCGGAATATCCACATGGGAAATGAAATGTGTTCCTTGAATTTGTTGAATCATTCTTAGGCCAAGTGTTTAGGAAACTGAGGCTGAACAGTTCTTTTATTAATTTCATTTTTTTTTTGGTAAAATCCCACACTACCACCTAGTGGTTAACCACTGAAATGCAAGTACTTGTGTAGTCTTGAAATGACATTACAAAAGATTATGTGCATGAAAAGAGAGAAAAATGCACACCAATCAGTCCTGCTTGAAATAATTTCTGTATTCTTCAATATATTCAGAAGACCAATAACACTAATTAAGGCAGAGACTTGGATATTTTGCACTAATGTTTGAAACATAGAACCTCACCTTTTCTTGCAGGTAGCCTTGGATAAGTAAACCTGGCTTTTAATCTTCACATTTTTGTATAGGATCTTAGCTACTTTATTTTTTCATTTGCTATTTAAATGCAACCAAAAACAAAGCATGATGAGAATATAACATCTAAATGTCAAATCACACATATTAAGCATAAGTAATAATGCAACATATATTTTTAGGAATCAGTCACGGGGTGTGGTGCACATTTATTTCAGTAAATACGATTAAAGGAACAATACAAATGTGTACAGAGTTAGTCCAAGATCTAGCATATTTGGGAGGCTCAGTGATAGCTTATTGGTCTTGTTATTCTAAAGCATGTCTTTCCTAACTTGCTTGATTGTTGATATAGTCCAACTGCATGGCGATTGCTAAAATTTATCAAAGATTGGTTATCATCAAGTACATCAGCCAAAACTTGCAGAAATACCCTTCCAGCTTTCTGCCGTGATCACCCTTATATGAAGGCAGTGAGGGATGATATCATAAAAGAAGAATGTGGGAACACTGCATTTACCATCAGCAGTGATATAAAAATATGCATGTGGACAAGCACACAATGCATACTGACATACATCTGCACATGAGGTGTAGTGAGGCTGAAAATCCTGCCAGAGAAATTTTATGCAAACAAAAGCTGATCCTGTTTATGAGCAGATACAGGTGTCTTGTGTGTGAGTATACATAAGTGTGTATGTATGTATGTGTATATCTGTGTTATATATGTGTGTGTAAACTTTTTATATATATATAATATATATATATATATATATATATATATATATATATATATATATAAAATCATAGCCGATTACAAGGCTATTGGCCCTGAGGCCCTTATAAGCCTAGCCAAGAGTTTAGCCCATGCTTAGACAATTCAGCACCCAATGTCCCTGTCCAGCAGGGACACGGGTGGGATCCCAGGGGTATATTTTCTGTTTCCCATCCAGTTATCTAGGTTGCACTTAAAATGGGATAAAGAGGTACTCTGCTTGACGTGGAGAGGGAGTCTATTCCATAGATGGGGGAGTCTCTGGTACACAAGTCTGTCCCGCCAAGTCCTGTTGATGTCACAGACCAGGCTGAGGCCGCATGTGCAAGTTACTCGAGTAGAGCTTGACTTGCAGATATGCAGCAGTCCCATCAGGGTGGGGTCCGTGATCACCTTGTATGCCAGACAGAGGTCACCTCTGAAGAGTCTGTATGAAACTGAGTAGAGGGAATGGACTTTTAGCCTATCTGTGCATGGTAGATGTTTAAGGCCCTGGATTCCCCTGGTGAGGAACCTCTGTGGTCTCTCCAGCTGCTGCATGTGCTTTGCGAGGTGTATGTCGAAAGGGGCATTGTACCCAATAATGATCCTTATAAAGGAAGAACACAGGGATGTTATGACCTCCTTGTCCCTGGATGAGATACCCTTACTTATGAGGTGGGCCGTGTAGAAGGCTTTCTGTACAACAGAAGCAACATGGCGATCAAACGTCAGGTTGCTATCAACCTGGGAGCCTAAATCCCTCATGACTGATTGCATGCTTAGGACATTGTTATTAATGTGATCATTTGTACAGATGTCACTTTCCCCAAAGGGCATGATGATGCATTTTTGGTATTCAGCTTTAGGCCATGTTTCTGGCACAAGTTATTTGTCTGAGTGAGACCCTGTAGGAGGATGTCCACATCACTAAAGGAACTGAGGACATCAGCCTGCTTGCAGTCATCTGCAAACTTGGTCAGCCATAACCCACTAGTTTTGGCCTTCACCTCGGAAAAGTGTATCCCAAATAACAGAGGCCCCAAGAGTGAACCCTGGGGTACACTGCTTGTTACAGGTCTACTGCTTTTGGTGGCTTTCCCTACTTTGACTAGCTGAGTTCTGTCAGTGAACAAGTTTGCTACCCATCTTTTAACATGCAGATTGATGCCTAGTTGAGATAATTTATCTATTATGCCCGAGTGGGGAATAGTGTCAAAGGCTTTGGCTAGATGTGCACCATCTTCCCCTCATCCATGGTTTTGGTGACTGTCTGAAAGAAGTCAACCAAGTTTAACAGACATGACCTCCTCTTGACAAAACCAAATTGTGTGGGATAAACTCTTTGAAGGTTGCCAATGTCCTTGTTAATGAGGACCATGTTAATCCATTCCATGGCCTTGCAGGTCAGGCTAGTTAGGCTGATGGGATTATAATTTCCCAGAGCAGTGGGTGCTCCACCTTTTTGTAAAGGGGTGATAGTGGCTGTCCTCCACTCAGCTGGGACAAAGCTGATACTCAGGCTTTGGTTGAATAGAGCACCTAATGGTGCTGCAAGTTCCTGCCTGAGTTCATGTAAGATGCAGTCTGGTATATTATCGGGTCCCATGGAGGCTGAGCAGTGATGACCTGTTCCCTTGATATAAGGGAAGGGGCAGGTACGGGGATGATTGATGTACTGATGGGGGGACAGGGGGGTTAAGTTTTCACTGAATCTGTCAGCCAGCAAGTTTGCTATATCTGTGAAATTTGTATATGTAGTGTCCTTGACCACCAGTTCTGAACAGATCTGGGTGCTTCCTTTGAAGTTGCGGACATATGTGAAGAAGGCCTTATGATTGATTGTCTCTAGTAGATTGGTCAATTTGGACTCAAAGTTTGCTATGGAGGATTTCACTAGTGCTCTTATTTGCTTATTCAGGCTAAGGAGAGATTACTTCTATTGGGCACTTGCTCCTTCTTGGTCTTGGACAGCAATTTTTCCTTTTGTTATAGAGTTTATTTATTGCAGATGTCCACCAGACAGGTTTACTCTTCCTTGCAGAGGATGATTTAATCCTGTAGGGTATTTCTGATTCCATGCATCTATATAAATGCTCATATAGTGCTTTGGCATAGTTTTGGATATTGGTGCCAGTTGCTACAGAGGGGGAGGGGGCTGTGAAGCTGTTTATACCATCCCTCAGGATGATGTAATCAGCTTTGGAGAAGTTTTTATGTCTGATCCTAGCTAGAGATGGGTTGGGGGAGATGGTGACTTTGAAAGTGATCGCTTTATGGTCAGATCTAACCAGGGAGGATGATACTATAGGGATGCTGTAGTGGTTACTCATGTTGGTTAATACCAAGTCCAAGATATTGTCACCTCTTGAGGGGGTATTGACTAGCAGTTCCAAGGCATTTGCATTGACAAAAATCAAGGAATCTGTGGGCATTTGTGTTCTGGCATGAGTAATTTTTCCAGTCTATGTTTGGGAAGTTAAAGTCACCCAGGATCAGGGTAAATGGATGAATCTTGATAGATTCGAACAGGTCCAAATAGGTGGATTGGGCATCTTGAGTCAGATTTGGGGGATGGTGGCTAACTATGATTTAAATAGGGGTATTGTCAATGGTTAACTGCACCTGGAGTGTTTCCTGTGTGTCATACTCTTTGGCCAACCTGGAGGTGTGTATGTCTTTAATGTATATTGAAATTCCACCTCCTTTGACTTTACTGCCCACAGTTTGGAGTCTGAATGTATGATAGGATGAGTAACCAGGTAAGGCTGGGGTGCTCTCGCAGCTTTGAACCAGGTTTCTGTGACTGCATAGACATCAGCATTTTACAGGGTTAAGAGTGCTTGCAATGAGTGCAGTTTCATGTTTAGATTCCTAGCATTTAGCAGCATGACCTTTAATTTGCATTTTGTTGAAATTTTCATGTCGGTTTTATCAACTTCAGGACTTTTCCTAAAAAAGACACTATGGGGGAGGCAAGAGCCTTTGCCAAAAGCCTGAAGCCCAGGTGGGAGAGATGCAGGCCATCTATGGCAAAGCATTGTGGTCTGTTGATCATATCTTCCTGGGCTGTCAAGTACTGGAAACCCTAGAATGACACCAGAAACTAAGCCAATTGTTAAAGTCAATAATTTTCTGCATAATTATGAATGAAGGCAGAAAGCTGCTTAAGGCTAGGGACATACCTGCTTGGGGCACATTATCAGTGAGCTAAATAATGTCTCTCTTCATACAGTCCAGAGAGGTACATCTCAAGTCATTCTTGCCAACATGCAGTATAACAGAGACATAACAGTACCTATTATTGATAGACTTGAGTGCATGTGTGATATGGTGGATTCTGGCACCTGACAGACAACTAACCGTGACTTTCTCTTTATCCATCCTGGTGAGAGGCACATCTCTGTGTCTCACAATGGAGTTCAGATACACAGCAAGAACCAGTGGGACTGCCAGAGGAGGTGAGGAGTCCTGGAATGCTGTAGCAAGATGGTTGATTCAGAAATCTTGGCCAAATTTTACACAGAAGGCGTACAATGCAGCACTAGCTGCATTTTCTTCTTCGGTTGAGCAGTTGCTGGTGGGAGAAAGGGAGTGGTCATTTGTTTTTTTTTTTTGTTTGTTTTTTTTTGATGAGATATGTTGTTCATTGGTGGTTTCTTGGTGAAGCAGTTACACTGATTAAGGTGTACTTATTGGAGGTCAGTGCAGCTGCTGGGCTGGCAGGATGACATGCCATCCCTTAAGCGTCCTAGTCACCATTCATGCATTCATTCATAGAGTGTGAACAGTCATTTCCTTTGAATAAACAATTACTTTGGGTGTTGTTGAAAGGTTTATATAGCATGTAGACTAGTCAGGTAGATTATACTCTATGGGCGATGTTCATATATATTGGAGCTTTTTGGGTTGGGAAAGTGTTGGGAACATTGCAATGGAGGGATATTTGTATTACTGATGCATTGGTAGTGACATGGTTACATCGCTCAAAAAAGGTCAAGAAGGGAAGGGTCACCAGGTCGTGTTGCACTATAATACCAAACAGTTGCAGAGTCCATAGTGATGCTTTGGATGAGTGTTTTGTCATTCGGGGTAATGGAAACATTATAGTTGCAGTGCAGTTTGTTTTTATGATTAGGGTTGCTTTGGAGAGTCAAGGCATTGTTGGTGATAGATTTTTGGCACATTTGTTCAGGACAGATAGAGCATTTGATGTGGTCAAAAAGGAGAAATGGGTGGAGCTGATACATAGGGTGCAGAGAAGGTCATCTAATACTTTTTTATCGGATATTAGATAATTGCATGACTCATTTGTTTAATTGTGGTTCTTATTTAGCAGGTGGAAGTATTGTCTTGTTGAGTCAGGTTTTTGTTTTCTGGACAGCTTTAATCTGACAAAGTAGATGTATGCTAGTCTTGGACTAGGACAGATGGAAGGTCTCTTAGTTTAGTTTTCAGGGTCTCAGGAGACAGGAAGTTGTTTAGGAAGTTTGATAAGATACAGACAGCATAGGTGTACCCCACATTTTGGTTATTCATTTAGGGGGTAATGATTCGGGTTGCTAGGCAGGATTGTTACTCATTTATTAGAACTGAAGCAGAGATTTCTGCAGATGGTAACTGTCTGGTCAGATACCTCAGTTGCTGTGGAGGCATGTGGATAAATTTATGGGTGTAGAGAGCTACCGTATTTCCCCGAAAATAAGATAGGTTCTTATACTCTTTCCCCCGCTGAAATATGCATTATGGCTTATTATCAGGGAATGCCTTATTAACCCCCCTCCCGTACAACAATCTACAATTATTCATTTATTCATGTACACAGATCGACATTTATTCATGTACACAAATCAACATTTATTCATGTACACAAATTGACATTTATTTGGTACTTTTCTGTTATTGGACAACAGTTCTAAGTAACGTGTTGACAGTTGTGTGAGAATTCTACATAAACAGTGCAACAAACATTTCAACTTCAGGATATCTACACCTTGGCTTTCACAGTGCAATATTTCATGCTTAACAGAAAGTGCAGAAAAATCTCAATACATGTGTATTGGAGGAGGGGAATAAAACTGAAAGCAGAAGCAATCCATTTTGTTGCCCCAATAATGGAAAAGTTGTTCAAATACAGTCATGTCATCTTCTTCTGGAACATTGTCATAAGTCTCCAACCCCTGAATTTCAGCCTGAATTTCTTGCGACTCCATTTCCTGTGGAACCATTGGCCCAATCTGTCATGCCTAACAATAGAGCTCTCCTTAAATGAGCACTGCTTGTCCAAGTAGACTTCTCATAGTGCATTGGCAACACAGCTGTCAGTGATTTTATCCTATGAATTTTTCACCCAAGTCACGACCTCTTGCAGGCTAGGCTTCACAAAGTTTCCATGCTGATTTCTCTCCATTCTATTTCCAGTGTAGTCATTGAGTTCCATGGACAAATGGTCCTTGAATGGCTTGTTTATTGCAATAGCAAGAGTCTGGAGATAGGCAGTCATTCCTGCAGGAATCATTATTTGATCTATTCTTCTCCGTGCAAGGAATTTCTTCATGTCTTTAGCGCGGTGAGTGCTGGCTGAATCCCAGACTAGCAGATTTCTTTCACCACTTTGCAAAACAAGTAGTAGCATTACATCAACCCATTTCCTTATAATTGCTTGTGTACACCAGGCTTTTTCAGTTTCAGGAATGTAAATGCCTGAAAAACATTCAGTCTTAACTTTCTTGCCCTTACTAATGATTAGAGGTGTTTTTTGTTTTCCATCTAGACAAATTGCCAAAATACAAGTAACATGTGCACTCTCATAACCAGTGGAGGGAATGTAGATTGATGAGGCACCCCTCTAATCAATTGTTGTTTGAGATCCTTGGCCCATAAACACTGCAGGTTCATCCATAGCAATCATGTTGGAGAGCTGGTGTTTAGAAAAGTCGATGCTATCAACAAAGGACTTGAATGCAAGTGCATGTTTAATAACTTCAGTATCTTCCAGCTTGAACAGTGTTGTTGATCTTCTTAGAGACAGTTCATATCGCTGAAGGAAGCCATCCAGCCGATGTTGTGATGCTTTGAATTCTTCTAGGGATATTTCTATCTGTGGTGCTATTACAAGGGCAAATGCTTGAATATCAGCCCTGTGCACAGCCAAAGCCTTTGCTCTCCTGTTAGCAATCCATTCACAGATGATGTCTTCCAGCTCAGGAAATAATGGTTGCCGACCTGATACACATTTTCACTTCTTAGCATTTCCCTTGTTAACCTGTTGACTGAGGTTATCGTATGCTGCACGCCATTTTTGTACCATTCAGAGATCTAACTTCTCTTTGCTGAAAGACGTCAGATTCTTTCCCCAGGAGTCCTCCACTATTCCTTCCTTGTACTCGACAGAATAGCTCTTTCTTTTTGCACGCATCTTGTCGGGGGGGGTAATTGAAGACTTATGAGACCAGAGTGGCAACACAAAATGGCGACGGTTAAGAAGACACAACCACAGCTGTTCATTATCAGGTACGCATGCTTTACGCACGTTTTCTGTACTTTGACCAATGCAAGTACACCTACCAATGCTTATGGGTCAAGGATCTCAACCATCAAGTGTGAGTGATGATTAGGGTTACAGTAAGAATTGTGGAGGACTCCCAGGGAAAGAATCTTACAACTTTCTGCAAAGGGAAGAAGTTGGGTGTCCAAATGGTCTGAAAATAGCGAGCAGAGTACAATAACCTCAGGCAACGGGCGTCAATAATATTATTTTATAATTCAACACGTCTGTAATGTGTTGTTGATAATCTTAACTGGGGCTTATTTTTGGGGTGGGGCTTATAACATGACCACCCTGGAAAGCCATACTAGGCCTTATTCTCTGGTTAGGTCTTATTTACGAAGAACTACAGTAGGTGGTTTGTTAATTATAGATTGTCAAGGGCATAAAAGAAATTAGGCTTGTATGTAACTGAGCACAGGGATTTTGATGATAAAGATACTTCATTTTACAGAATGGATGGAGTTCACTTGATAGATAGATGTTTAGACTCATTCAGTGTCCATTTTTCATTATTCAAGAGGGATTTGGTTAAGGACTGGTGAAGAAAATGAGGAAACAACCTATAGTGGCAGGCTGGTGGGCAGAGTAAAAGGAGATCATTTTGAACCCCTCTTCTGCCCCATCCTATATTGATGGTTGGTCATTCAGAATTGAGCTGTGGTCACTGCTTCAGAAATCTGTGGTGTGTTTAGAGTGAGCAGTGAGATTCAATGCTACTTGTATTGTAGACGGAAGGTAAGAATTTACCATGCTGTTAGCATAAATTTTATTTTGTTATTTGAATGTAACTCTGAATATGTTTGCTAATATTTACCTTTGTAATATATTAATTGGTATTGTAGACGGAAGGTAAGAATTTACCATGCTGTTAGCATAAATTTTATTTTGTTATTTGAATGTAACTCTGAATATGTTTGCTAATATTTACCTTTGTAATATATTAATTGGTTTTAATTAAAATAGTTTCATTGGTATTTTGGTATGTTTTGTTTGGCAATAAGCTTTATCATTGGACTGAACAGAAAAAGGCTCTTTTTAACGGGTGCAGAGGAGCAAAACCTTCAGGAAAAAAATATGGACTTTAACTGGACAAGTAACATAACTGTTTAAGGGTGGTATTAAATACATGCAAAGTGTACCATACATTCAACACTGTCATTAATCTATATGTTTCCAACATCCTACCTATTTGTACCAAATTATTGTTTAAGTGTATGTGCATCACTCACTCACTCTCTCTTTTTCACTCTTGCATTCTGTTTCTCCATATATATGGAGAAAGAGATACATTTAAGCATATGTAAATGTATGTGCTAAATGTTTACTAAATGTAGTATGTATATAGGATAAGGAATTTTTTAATCAGAAGTGTATACAATGCACATACTATGATATGGGTGAGAACTGCTTTTACTTGCACAGATGATAGGGAGCATATTGCAATGCTGTTAACACTTTAGTCATTAAAATGATACTTGAGAACATTATCTTATACTTGCAGATTTGATTAAACAACATACCTGTTCATTGGGGTAAGAAACTAGGAAAAAAAGGGAATATAACCTCTGGAAGAAAATATGTTGTTACACCAAATTCTATGTTCCTTCACCAATATTACCAGTGCAAGAAGCAGCTGTTAAATTTGATAAAATGCTATGATTAAGGTTATATCACCCTCACAGCACACCTAACATATTTTGAGTAAAATGAAATTAAGGAAATGTAACCTTACTTAACATCTTTTTTGGAGTTTCTGAAAGAAGCTATGCATATTTAACACATGTAAGTTGTAGGTTGGCCACATCAGAAATTCTCTATATATCCAAATTGCTAAAATGGGTGCCACAAAACAACATTCAGACTTTCAGAACTTTCACATTCTACGTTTCAGTGCAATCATATGTATGCATGAAAACATATACTTATCATAAGTGACCTAAACGCTAATATCAGGAGAAAGAGAATCAGATATGACAACTACCTAGCTGCAGATGCTTGGGGCAACAGAAATAATGAAGAAAATATAAGTCATAACTTCTGTCCACAAACATCTTAGTGGTGTCCAACACATGGTTCACCAAGAGAGAAATAGTCACAAGGCCACATACAAGACTGGCCAGTGTACAGCTCAGGTGGACTTCCTCCTAGGAAGAAAATTGTAAAGTCCTCCATATTTAAACAATTTGTGGCCACTGGTGATTTACACCAGCATCACCATCTGTAAGCAGGGGTCAGAGAAGGCTCTAAGATCAAAAGAGACAATGTTGAAGGTGTAGAAGCTAGCCTAAACAAAACAGAGGAATTTAAAGACATGTTTATGGGTTCAGCTTCTCAGGAAAAAGACAAAATAAGTGGATCATAAGAAGAGGAATAGCAGCATCTGGAAACAGCATGTGTGAAGCTGATAGAACAAATCTGTGGATAAGCCAGGTGGGTAAAGGTTCCCTATTAGATGAATGAATGCTTAAATTGTCAAGTATGACATGCTCAACAGCTTTTAAGCAAAAGGTCATCTAAGCGAAACCTCAGAATGCCAAATCAAGGAGTTTCAAAAAGTTATAGCTGGCCAGCCATCGGGAATCCAACAGCTGATGTCAGAATGTTCACCCTGTATAGCCATTCTTACAGTCCTCTAGTGTGGTGTGGTCTCTCTGTTCACCCTGTGCAATGTTATAACAGTCCTCCACTGTGATGCAATCTAGGAGTTGGTATATTTAAGTAGGGGCGTATGGGGAGGCACAGCCCCCCACTTTATTTTGTTTGTCGATTTGTTTTTGTGTTTTTTTGGGGGGGTTGTTTGTTTGGTTGTTTTCGGGGGGTTGTAATGGTATACAGTACATGTTAACTGTCAGCCATTGGCTTCCTGACAGCTGGCCAACTATAACTTTTCAAAACTCCTTGTTTCGACATTCTGTCTTTCACTTAGATGAACGTTCACTTAGAAGCTGTCGAGGATGTTGTACTCAACATTTTATGCATTTATTCATCTAATATAGACCCATGGGCAAATAGGGTACATAAGGAAGCCAGTAGTGGAATGCAGAAGTCCTGGAAGTAATCAAAAGGAAGGAGTGCCCTAAAGAAGTGGGAGACAGAAAATATAGACCTGCTAGAAGAGGAATGCTGTTTGGCTAATAAACAGGTTAAAAGAACAATCACAATAACAAAGAGCACAAGCACATCAGAGAACCTCTACCAGCTTCAGAACAGTGACTCAACAGATGGCACAAAGAAGCTTTTTCAGGTTGCAAGACAATGGCAGAAAGACAACGAGGGTAGATGTCAGATGCCATTCATACATGACAGCAGCATTAATCTGTTCAACAGCCCACAAGACATGAAGGGTAATTAGGAAGCGTTACTCACAAAGCTTCCAAGTCATTGATATGCCATGCATATTATATCATTCTCATGCACAGCCTGCAATGCCATAGGAGGCAGAAACCTCAAAGTATGAAGTACCCCAACAAAAATGAGGCAAGGGAAACTGTCACGCTCAGGTGAAGTTATAGCAGCTATCATCAAGATGATGGGGGCTTGAGGAGACAAATGCTCCTGAGGGTACTCACTACAATATGGAGAGAAAGGCCTCTCTCAGGTGACTGGGGAATAAACTTTTTAATGTCAGTGTATAAGTACAATCACAAGATATCAGACTCCTGTTATACTCCAAGAAAGTATAAGAGTGAGTGATTGATAAATGAACAAACAGAGCGCTAGAAAGTGAGGTGGAGTTGAACAGTTTGCATTCAGCTCAGGATGAAATAAGGTTGACATGATGTTTACAGTGAGACACATTATGGAGAAGAAACCGAAGATTTCAACTTGTGACTTCTTGACATTGAAAAAGCATATGACTGAGTCCGAAGAAGGCTGATTTGGGCAGCCCTATGGATGTTTCAAGGAACATTGGTAGAATTAGTTCAAGCTGTGTACAAGGATCCAGTGATCCAAGTACAAAAAGTGGGAGTTTCCAGTGGGAGTGGTAGTGGTGCAGCGATTAATATTGTCGCCTCACAGCCAAAGATTCTCCGGTTAGATTCTTGGCTGAGCTTTCTCTGCGGAATCTGCATCTCCTCCCTGCATTCATATGGTTTTCCTCCCATTTCCACACATTCCAAAGACATGCGTCTGGATCATTTGTCCACAAGTGTCCACTGAAAAGAGGCTCTGTCCTAGTTAGACTTTCGCTGTGAACAAATGTTAAATAAATAAAATAAATAAATAAAAATCAGGGCTCAGCTTTACGTTCCTGTCTATTTGAACTGCTGATGGACTGCATAAGCAAATTAGTCAGAGGGACAGATTAACAAAACTGCTATAGGCATAGAATGTTTTGCTACAAGCAGACTTTGAGCAGAAACTTCAAGAATGATAGGGACTACACATGGGATGAAGAAGCTGAAAACTGAGATAGAGGACAATATAGTAGGAAAGAAACAAGTAAAAACTAATATAGAGGAACAGGTTAAAAGCTTCATGTGTCTAGGAGGTGTGGTTGAAAAGAAAGTTAATATAAATGAAGAGGTCTAAGTTAGAATCATAGGTGCTGTAACCAACTTCCCCAAAGTGTCAGGAGTAGTGTGTGATGGAAGAATGCCAAAGAAGTTGAAATGTAAGGCCTACAAGACAGGGATGTGAACAGTTCTGCTGTATAGCACAAATACATGAGAATGGAAGACACAGGTAGTGAGGAAGTATGAGATGAAATGCTTAAGACAGGTAAAATAAAGGACACTGTGGGATACGCAAAGAATGAATAATCAGAGCTAAGCTTGTAGTACAGGAGACCACTAAGTAGCTTTGTCCAAGTTTCCTCTTGCCCCAAAGCACTGTCTGGTTAAGTAATTTGCTTAGGGTCACACAGTAAGCAAATGACAGTTGTGAAAATCAAACCATGTACCACAAAAATTACAGCTCACAGCTTTAACACTCTGCAGCAGCTGTCAAACTGGTAAAGCAAATTTGGAAGAGACATGAAGAAGGGATTCATTTTTGTTAATAATGATCACATACAACCATTCAAGCTCATCATAACCCTGATATTTAAATACAATAGTGAATAAAAATGACAATTTTTCCCAGTATTGCCACCTGGGTGATGATGCATTGTTTTAGGTATAAATTATATATTTCTAATGTATGATGGAACTGTTTAGTTTAGTGAAGCTAATTTTTTAAAAAGTTATTTGATTAACTTTTATCATATGTATATATACTTTGGACGTTATATTTTATAGTATGCCATGTATGAGCATATTTTTTTGTGTTTTAAGTGATGCACATCAAATGTAATATGTTTTGTATATATTTGATATATTTTGAGAAGATGTATATTTATTCATTTGGTACATTAATTATGCAATCTGCCTTTAAATACTAATATGGGTCTGACATCTTAATTAGTCATAGACTATATAAAGACTAATTAGTAATGAGGTGTTTTTTGGCCAGAAGAAGCATTTGCGAAAGCGCTTACCTTCTGTGTACACCATTAAAGAGTTTTGCTTTTAAGTACAAAGTAGTACGCTAATTTGTTGAACTCTACATTTATGCATGGTTGCCTCTGCCTACAGTTTTTTATTTAATATATATATTTTTAATGTTTATGCTTTCTGTTTCATTCACAAGTGCATATAGATTTATGAATCCATAGTATCCAACAATTCATATTAGGAAAAGTTGTCAAATGCCTTTTATATTTTGCTGTATTACCTTTATTTTTTTAGCAAACATATAACCTATTCCCCAGATAGGGTGGCTACGGTGGTGCAGCGGTTTAGCATTGCCGCCTCACAGCAAGAGGTTTTCTGGTTCGATTCACAGCTGGGGTACCTCCTGTGTGGAGTCTGCATGTCCTCCCTGTGGTTGTGTGGGTTTCCAACGGGTGCTTCGGTTTCCTCCCACATCCCAAAGACATGCTATAAGTGGACCGGACACTCTAAATTGGTCCTAATATGTATGCCAACCAGTAGAATTCACATAGCTCTTCTCAATGCCAGAAGTCCTAACAATGCATTTTCTGAACTTATGGCTCTCCTGCAACTTGGCTACATGCACAGTTGTGCAATAATTGAGACATGATTTCAATCTAAATATAGCATTCATTCCATACCTGAGTTTTGTTTCCATTATGCATTAACTCACTGCATCTAAGTGGCGCCTCCAGGTGCATCTGCAGTTAACTCCTCCTGACACCTCAAGGCGTCAAATATTTCTTGCTGATATCTGCATCAATAACTCCAAAACCATGCTATGTACAAGGTTTTAAAAGATTTTATGTTAAAGCTTACACAATGGTAAACTGAAGTGCATTAGTATTTGACCTCTGATTAGTAAAGATAAATTGATGTCAACTATTGTTTTTATGATATTAATTTCTATATATATAATTTTCACATTTTTCTAAATATCTCAACAACTAAGTAACACAGACAGAACTCCTTAGCCTCATATGAAAGATTTAGCTAGACGAATAAAATGCTGCTGACGGTATGTGTGTAACCTGAGCAGTTGCTGAGATATTAGGTTGTTTACAAAATATTACAAATGTAATAGTCACTGTATTTACGGTGGCTTATAAAATTTAGTTTAAGACCTAGAACCAAAGAATACTACCACTGTAACTAATAGTTTGTCCTGAAGAGTTTGCCATTAATATTTCTTTCATAACCTCATGGTTCCAGATATATGAACATTTGTTTGAAATGTGAGGAAATTATTTGATTCTGTCAAAAAGCATAGGTTCCACCCATTGCAAGTTACAGTGCAAACTTCCTGAACTCCATTGGAGTGAATGATTAAGGATGATAGAAACTAGGACAGTGTTTGTATTTCGAAGAGAAATACAGGCAAAGGCATCCAGATATGGAAAATTTCACAATAAAAAATATCAAAGAAAGAATGTAGAAAAGAAGATTAGTAAAGTAGAAGTTAAAAAAAGAAGCTGAAGTTATGGAGTGCCTGCATAGTGAAGAATTTGGTGTAGAAGGTTGCATCACACCATGATGGAATGAATCCACATAGTAAGGAGAAACAGGAAGATCAGGAGACATCTGAAGAAGTATGGACATAGGAAAGAAAAAACATTTAATATGGTGTAATATTTATGCAAAGTAGAAAGCAAAATTAATCAATACAAAAAGAGCAGCACCAAAAATATTTGAAGAGAAATACAGGCAAAGGAATCTGGACATGGAAAACTTTACAACGCAAAAAATAAAAAAGACAAAGAGGAAAAGTAAAAAAGAAGATCAGTAATGGAGAAGTTAAAGAAATAGAAACTGAGGTTATGGATTACCTGTGAAGTGAAGGACTCAGTGTAGAAAATCTAACCCAGAAAACACCACAGCAGGATAGAGCAATAGGCATTCAAATTAAGGAGAAATCAGTGGAACGGGGAAAAATGGGCAGTTGCTATATGAAGATATTTTGGAGCCTTCCACAGGAAACCAGTATAAACATTAATTTGAAACTGGACAGCAAGGGAAGGATCAGGAAACTGTGGCAACTCTGACACAGTCAATGTTGAGGAGTGATAGGACAGTGAGGTCCCATATGACAGAGCAACAGAAGACACAGGATGAAACTGAAGAAAATGTGCCACAGGAAGATGCTATAGAACTTTTTATAGAATGCCTGCAGGACATGGAGAACAAAAAACGTGACCTCAGTTTAGAAAAAAATGAGGTAAGAAAAGAGTTGCTTGATTTAATATAGATATATAGATATATTAAGATCAATGAAACAAATAGACTGCAGAAGGTCAATAAAACTCAAAAAGTCAGAAGTTTGATAAAACAAATGAACACAGTAATTAGGACTGTCCATAGAGATCCATGTGACATAACAGAAGTAAACAAGGATTTATTACTGTGCAGCTAAATTAATAACATAAAATTCTACCATAAGTACACAGGGTAGTAAGAGAAAGGAAGGGGAGAAATTGAATACCATCATGGAAGTATCGTACAGAGAAAACTATAAAATGAGTAAGACAAGAAGCATCACTGTTAGAAGAATAAAGAAGAGGGAACAACTCAACAAAAACCCTCAGAAAGACAGATGTGATAAAAGTAATCTGCAGTATTATAATGGATCAGGATCTATTTTGCACTATTCTAAATAATAAACTAAAAATCTCAGTACAGGCAGAAAAACTAAGAACATACACATATAAATATAAAGAAAAAGTACAAAATAAACAATTTATTGATGATCCCAAAAATTTCTATAGATAACTGGGAACAAGGCAAAAAGATTTGAAAGATCGTCCAAAAAAGAAGAAATAGATACATTTTGGAGACATATTTATGAAGATGCTGTGGAACATAACAAAGGTGCTTAATGAATAGAAGAAGTAAAAGAAAGAATAAGAAGTTCAAAGGTACAGGATTTGAAATGGGATGAAGTAATGGCCAGAGGGACTGAGATAAAGTTAAGAAAAGCCTCCAGTTGGAAATCCCAGGGCGAAATGTGGTACCCAACATCTGGCTAAATATATTAACATATTTGCATGAAGATTTAGCCATAAGTAAGTTCTGTTTATATGCACACCACAAAGAGACACCAACTTAAAAGTGAACCTGCAAGTTATCTTAAAAATTATTGACCATTAACTTGCCTTTTTACAATGTATAACTATACACCAGAATTGATGCCTACAGAGTTTATACCCATTTAGAAGAAAATTTAATCATGGCAATAGAACAAAAGGGTAATAAAATAAAGTCATATGAATCATAGGATCATCTATTGCTAAATAAAGTCATAATGGAGAACTATGAAAAGGGGAAGAATCTAAGTATGGCATGGATTAATGTTAGAAAAATATGTATTAATGTGTATATTAGTGCTTTTAAAAGCCCAAAAGGGTTAACACATTTATTCTATTATATACTGCATAAATCCATATAAACTGTGAATGCTTTCTGACCTTGTATTTTGTTAGCACAGCTGAAATCTTGCTTATGCCTTTGGAAATTTACTGAGAAGCAGATTATTTTCTGCTGGGTTAGGAAAATAATGAATAGAACAATACCATTTCTATAATGTTATTAAACTTAGACAATTAGCTCTGTTTGTGCTATGAGAACATACACAGTTGCAGGAAGGATAGATAAGTAGAACAAAGACTGCTTGAAGAATATGAACTATAATCTGTGTTTGCTTTGTGCTTGAATTAGCAGAGTACCTTGAAATGTAACACAGCACTGTAGAAATAATTGTAACTAGCTAGTGGTCTCCAAGGCCATGTTATTTTTCAAAAAGTTTCTCACAAATCTAGTAATGTAATGACATGTCAGCAGAAAATCATGAATAATATCTACTGTGAAAAACAATATTGTAGGCTTGTATTTGATTACGTCAGCTTTAGAAGGCAATGTCTTGTATAAGAATAGCTTCACTTCCTGTTACTAATCAGACAAATCCTTGTATTTGCATGTTTTTGTCTCCTTGCTACAAGTAAATTAAAGTGCCTTAACCTGAACCTTACATGTATTGGTCTTTGAAGTTTTTTCCTTTGACAGATTGGTCCTTTGGACCGGAAACCCTCACTTCACCTCGGATCAGACAGGCCAGGTGGCTTGAAACCGTATGGGGAAGAAACCACATCGGCTCTTCTTATCTGAAAAGACCTCCGCCTGAATTGTCGTACAAAAGAGGCCAGCCACTTTCTGATCTGTGACTGAAGGACGGGTTTACCTCGAACTAGGTGATCAATCACGAAGGCTCAGGTAAGGTGAATTTACCTTCTCTTTTTCTGTTTTAGATCAGGGACTTGATTAGCATTGTTTTGTCAGGAGATTTGTTTTGTACAGATCAGGGACAAGAAGATTGCTGTCTTGTCATAGATCAGGAAAACAGAATAGGTAGGCAGTCATTCTGGAGAGACTGTAAAAAACAACACCCGTGGTACCACGTAAAAGATAAGCAGGGTTACGTAACATTTTAAAGGTTAGAACAAAATGGGAAATAAGTGCACAAAAAGATCCCAAACTCCGCCGTTAACCGAAGACGCGAAATATATGCAATCACAATGTGCCGATAATGTTAAATGCTACTCAAAATGGGTTAATAAGTATGAATTTGATGGTAAATTAGAAAAATCCTCACTTGTTAAACTTGTCAAACAGCTTAAAACTGATTCTAAAGGTCGGGTAAAAAAGCAACGTAAATTAGGAATTCCTCAGGCACACAGGTGGATTGAGGAAGCAAACCGTAGGAAAAAAAAGAGTAATAATTCAAAAGCAATGTTTTTAGATAAAGAGGACAATAACTTAGTAATAGCATCAGCCCCTCCACCTGCCTTACCATAATATGAGGCAAGTGAACAAGTTAGTCCACCCCTGCGATATCCTGCTATCGCTGTAAGTAGAGACTCTACAAAAGCAACACCATTTGTTAGAGATCCCGTCGAGACCAGGTCTCGAACACGGGCAGGAAACTCAAAAGGGGACATTGAGTTATATGAAATAGGTAGAAATTCATGATATACGAGTGAAGAAGAGATATGCCCACTCATAGAAGTACCTAATCCTCAGGCAGGACAAGATGGACAAGACTCAACACTCCTAGTGTAGAGACTGTGGACACCGGAAGATATCCGGAAAGCGACTGAGGGAATTCCCCATTCAAAAGTTAATTTTAGAAAATTTTTAGAAGACTTACAAGGCAAGAGGTTAAGTTATAACCTAAACGGAAAAGAAGTAGAGAAAGTATTCAGACAAATTGTGGGACCAGATTGGCACATGATCAGTGGCAACTTGAATCCCCGTGACGCAGAACACAAACACCTCCCACATAGCAGCGCAGAGCTAGACAACAGAGTGAAAGGTTTTACAGACTGAATCTCTGAGAAATGGAAGCCTAGGGCAGACAGGACTTGCATTAATCAATGCAACCAACAAGAAGGTGAAACTGTTGACAGATATTATGCTAGATTATTAGAGTGTTTTAATAACCATTGCGGAATGCAGGTTCCTGAAGATCAAACACATGATTCCCTATATGAGCAGCAGTTAAAGAATGCATTTTTAAAAGGCAGTATTGCACCCATAGGTAGCGTTATCACAAAGCACATGGTAGATCATTGTACAAGCAGATTACAGTCATTGCTTGAATATGCTAGGCATGCCGAAAGGCATTTTAATAGCAAAAAGAAAAAGAAAGTTCAAGTATTTTCTGTAGAAGATGGAGCAGAAGTTTATCTAGTACAGTCCGGGAAAAAGGGCAAGAGAAATGCCCAGGGAAACAAACAATCTGATCAACGATCAGAGGACTTTGAGGGATGGAAGAAAAGGGGGGAGTGCTTTAAATGTGGTAAAAAGGGACACTTGGCAAGGGATTGCAAGAAAAACAAGAAGGCAACCACAGAAGATAAGGAGGGTGAGGACTGACTATATGGTAGTCAGGAAACACTAGAGGGGGATAGTGGAGAAAGCACAAATGAGAATGTGATGGAGGGAGTAGAGAATGTGACAGAAGAAATAGAAAGAGTAGAGAATGTGACAGAAGAAATAGAGGAAGTGCAAGAAGTTACAGATAGTGAAGAAAATGAAATATTGGATTTGGCTTTATTGAACTTAGAGCTCTATTTAGCAGGCACAAAACCAGAAGTCACACTCCTGGTAGAAGGGAGGGAAGTCACATTTTTGTGTGACTCAGGGGCCTCACGGACCCTGGTACATCCCTCCAAACTGCCAGAGAACTCAGAGTCACCTGATTACAAATTAGTGAAAGCAGCTAATGGACAGCTGTATCGGGAACCCCTCTCCCATAATATTGTGACAACTGATCCTGTTTCAGGATTGACACAGAAAAGCAAAATTGTTGTTTCTGCAAAATGCCCAGTGAACCTCTTGGGCAGAGACCTTATACAGCTATTTGGTATAGCAGTAGTTCCAGCTATGCAGGGTATGGAAGCACAGCGACAAATTGATACTTTTGCAGTGTGATCAGAGGGTGAAATATTTTATTGGTACAGCCAGGACTTGGTTACGACTGGTCCAGGGGCAGTAACCGAAGAGCTGGTGAACATAGCCATCAGCAAGTTCCCCTCCCTTGACACTGATAAACAACATTTGTTGCACTGTACTCTGTATTATTGTAGCACACCAGGACCTGACAAGGAATATGAGCAAGAGTTGTTTAGAAACCAAGCAAACAGGTTAGTATTACGTAATCTGTACTGGGACATAGATGGGAACAGTGTAGTTAGCTGTTCATTGCCCCAGGAATTCTTTGCACTTTACAAGTCTAAACGATTACCACATGTTAGCTTGACTAAGGACAAAAATGCAAAATGGGAAGACTTAGGAGAAAAAGTCACGAGATGGGAAAAACAGACAGAGTTAGAGCTGTCAGAACAGGGAGTACAAAAGTAGAAGTTAAATTGGATAACACAGACACACCCAGCTGTACACTTGCAATCTAGCGAGGACAGCTGATTAGCACTCTTATTAAAAGAAGAAGAAGATTCCTTACAAAGCATACCAGAAACTCTCTGGTCAACAGGCAAATCAGATGTAGGACTTATTCGTACAGCAGGACCAGTTACTATCACGCCAAAGTCAGCATTCAGACCACAAAAGAGACAGTATCCCTTGAGAAAAGATGCAGAAGTAGGAATCAAACCTATAATAGCAGCTTTACTTAAGGAAGGAGTACTGGTGGAATCTCCTGATTTACCATGTAACACACCCTTATTTCCTGTTAGGAAAGCAAACGGAGAATGGCGTATGGTCCAAGATTTACAAGCTGTAAATGATGCAGTAATACCAAGGGCACCTACGGTGCCAGATCCACACACCCTGTTGAATGATTTAAAACCTCAACAGAAATATTTTTCTGAGGTAGATATCAGCAATGCATTCTTTTCGATACCAATACACCCTGACAGCCAACATTGGTTTGCATTCACATTTCAAGGGAAAAGGTACACATACACGCGACTGCCACAGGGATATTGTGAAATTCCAACAATATTCTCACAAGAGATGGCAAGCAACTTGGCGGGATTTACCTCACCGAGAGGCAGTCAGATTTTACTTTATGTTGATGACATCCTGCTGGCGGCCCCCACCCAGCAAGATTGCAAAGAAGATACCATAGCGTTATTACAATTTTTAGCCACTCAAGGACATAAAGTAAACAAAAATAAATTGCAGCTTTGGAGAAAGCAAGTTAAATACCTAGGATATGTAATATCCAAAGAGGGTAGAACATTAGATGAGCACAGAAAAATAGCGATTTTACAAGCACCGAAACCCACTACCAAGAAGGAAGTGATGTCCTTCCTGGGTACGACCAATTTTTGTCAGGCATGGATTCCAAACTATGCCTTGGAATCTACACCTCTGACTAACTTAATATATAAGAAGCCTATGGCAGCACAGGATTTATTGCAATGGACACCAGAAGCAGAATCTGCTTTCTGCAAATTCAAACAGTTGATAGCATTCTCATTAGTTTTAGGATTACCAAATTATCATAAATGATTTTTCCAAAGTGTAGATTGTAAGCAAGGTTATATGACATCAGTGTTAACACAACAGCATGGGGACAAGCAGCGCCCCATTGCTTACTATTCATCACAACTGGACCCAGTTGCGTGGTCTTTACCCCATTGTGTACAAGCAGTAGTCGCAACTGCAATGGCAGTATGGCAGTACAGACTTCGGCCTCAGTAGTGTTGTTCCACGCTCTCACATTGAGAGTGCCTCATGCAGTCACGATTATTTTACTGCAAGAAAAAGTAGCATATCTTTCTCCTGCTAGACATCTTTCCTATATGAGTATATTGTTGAGCCAACCTCATATGACAATTGAACGATGCACGACTTTGAATCCGTCTATCTTGCTTCTAACTCCTGCAGATGACACACCACACAGCTGCCTGCAGGAGATTGAGCAAAAGACTCTACCAAGAAAAGATCTTACAGATGTTCCCTTGGATGATGCCGAGGTGACATACTACATGGACGGCTCATGCAAAAGGGGTCCTACAGGGCAGAACCTAGTAGGGTGTGCAGTAGTTTCTGATACTGAGATTATAGAAGCAAAATCTTTACCACACAACCTATCTGCACAAGCAGCAGAACTGATTGTCTTGACATGGGCATGTACCTTAGCAAAGGGTAAATGTGTGAACATTTTTTACTGACAGCCAGTACGCTTTTTCTATTGTACATATTTTTGCGCAACAGTGAAAAAAATCGAGGAATGATAACATCTACTAGCAAACCGATTAATTATGCACAGTTTATTTTAGATCTTTTAGAATCTATTCAGTTACCTCAGAAAGTAGCTATTTGTAAATGCATAGCTCATACCAGGCAACAGGATAGAATTTCAAAAGGTAATGCGAGAGCTGACACAGCTGCAAAGCAGGCAGCTTCAGCTTCAGAAGTATTTCTTTTGAATGAGGAATTACAACCTTCTGTGATTTTAGACTTAGAAATGTTAAAAACAATGCAGACACTTACTATGCAAGTTGAGAAACAGAGATGGATAAAATGAGGAGCAATTTTCGAGAAAGGGCTGTACATATCCAAAGAGGGAAAACCAATATTGCCATCTAACTTGTTTAGTTATGCAGCTTTGTTGAGCCATGGGCAGTGCCATGTCTCAACAGGGGGATGGTACAGTTAGTGAACCGGGTGTTCACAACATATGGATTCATAAACTATACTAAAAATGTTTGTTCATGTCACGTTTGTAATAAACATCATGCACAGGGGGTGTTAAAGCCCAAGCAAGGGAGTTTCCCTACACCACCATATCCACTCCATACTATCTGTATGGATTTCATAGAACTGAACAAATGCAAAAATAAGAAGCATTGTGTTGTCATTGTAGATATGTTTTCCAAATGGGTGGAAGCTTTTCTGACCAAAAATCCAGATGCAGCTACTGTTGCGAAAACCCTTGTTATAGAAATCATTCCTAGATTTGGCATACCGGAAAGGATCTACAGTGACAATGGCACACATTTTGTAAATCAAACCATACAACAGCTGAGCAGGTATTTTGGCATTTCTTTGAAAAATCATTGTGCGTATCACCCACAATCTGCAGGATTAGTACAGAGACACAATGGAATTTTAAAGACTAAGTTAAGGAAGCTTATAGAGGAAACACACAGAAATTGGGTGTACTGTCTGCCCCTGGCACTGTTGAGCATGAGAACTGTTCCGAATGCAAAGGGACTGACTCCTTTTGAGAAGTTATTTGGATGAGCATATTATATACCTCAGTGAAAACCTCTCATGCCCGCAGACCAGGAAGCCAACTGTACACTTACTGAGCATATGAGAAAATTGTTGAATTCTAAACATCTGCTGCAGTTAAATTCTATTTCAGATAAAGAACAAACCAGACAATCGGAAGCAACAGTAGTCCCAGGCACGTGGGTCTGGGTGAAGGTCATCAAAAAAAAAGGACTGGACGACACCAAATTGGGAAGGCCCATTCCAAGTGCTACTGTCAACACCCACCGCAGTTAAGATTGTGAAGCGATCATCTTGGATTCACCTGACACACTGCAAACTGGTGAAAAACTTTGAACTGGACAAAAATCTTGTTACTGTTACACAACAAGAATAAAAATGACAAAATCCAGAGCAAACAGGAATGCAGAACAATCACAGAAGTATTGCATGATCATCCTGTTAACTATACTGGTGACACTAATCTTTTTGTTGTGGCCTTTCCTTTTTCCAGCCACACAAGCTGAACTGAATAAATGTGATGCGTTACTCATAGACTGGCACCCAAACTTTAACACTTACCAAGCAATTAAATATGTGTATGCTGAGACTTTTAATGTTTCGAATTGTTGGATCTGTACGGCTTTACCAACAGCATATGGGGGAATATTAATGACTGCAGTTTGACTAGGGGTCAATGAGACCTGGGAAAACTTAATTTATGACACCACAACCATTAAATCACAAGATAAAATAGCATTGCACTTGTCTGTTCCACAAAAGGGAAATGTGTGTTTCTACAAAAATGATACTGTTCAGGTGGGTTGGAGCAATTGCAATGTGACAGTTCCTTACAAATGTTACACTAAAGCAAATAATGCAGGTTCTTATTGTAATACAGACTATGATTAATTTCTTGAATTGATGCACAAAACAATTAATGAAGTACAACATAATGATGTTCCTTTTAAGCAACTGTCTATAATTGATAGGAAAATGTTTCATGCAGGCAAGTATATGTTAATAGCAAGGTTACTACTAAGGTAGAGGATTGTTATTTTGTGTGTGGCAAAAAGGCATACAAATGGTTACCTGAGAATTGGTCCGGCAGTTGTTTTTTGGGTTACCTGGTTCTGGCCATATGACACACTGTAGTTTTGCCTCGAGGTAAAATTCAAAATGCCAGAGAGGTCACAAAGAAACCTGTCAAGAAACCTGAGAATCCAGTGGGACAAATCGAGGCAGGCTGGAGAAACCATCATTCCATGGGCGATAAATTGACACATATGGACTTGAGTGATGCTGTTATATCGTGAGCAGGCATATTACCAGCATATGGAGCAGTGAAATCAATTTGTGAGCTGAGAAAACTGTCTAAACTCCTCAAAGTTATGAGCAATGCAACCTTTTCCATTCTCGAATTAGTAACTGATGAACTGAATGCTATGAGAACTGTGGTGCTTCAGAACCGCATGGCTCTTGAATTCACCCTAGCAGTAAGAGGTGGTACATGCACTTTAATCCAAGAAGAGTGCTGTTCGTACATTCCTGACATCCAGCACGAGATAGACAACCATCTTGAGGTGATTCAGCAAGTGTCGGCCATGACCAAACCAGGCCCAAACCCACTGACGGACTTTTTCCAGAAATGGTTTGGGGGGTGGGGTGCCATCCTAATGAACATCTTGATTGCCATTTGTGTAGGTATGCTCCTGTTGGGAGTATGTGTTTGTTGTGGCATCCCCTGCATGAAAAGATTGATCAAAGATTTTATAGACATGTCGGTTTCTGAAACCTTATATCAAAGTACTGAGTTTGAAGAACTGTTAAAGACTGAAATGCTTTCATAAGTTAAACTGAATGACTCTCTTAACTGCAAATCCTGAATGGAAGAGGTTAGGAGAAGAAACAAACTGTTTATGCTTTTGAAAGTAGAATAAAAGTATTAATAGGGGGAAATGTTAGAAAAATATGTATTAATGTGTATATTAGTGCTTTTAAAAGCCCAAAAGGGTTAACACATTTATTCTATTTCATACTGCATAAATCCATATAAACTGTGAATGCTTTCTGACCTTGTATTTTGTCAGCACAGCTGAAATCTTGCTTATGCCTTTGGAAATTTACTGAGAAGCAGATGATGTTCTGCTGGGTTGGGAAAATAATGAATAGAACAATACAATTTCTAAAATGTTATTAAACTTAGACAATTAGCTCTGTTTGTGCTATGAGAACATACACAGCTACAGGAAGGATAGATAAGTAGAACAAAGACTGCTTGAAGAATATGAACTATAATCTGTGTTTGCTTTGTGCTTGAATTAGCAGAGTACCTTGAAATGTAACACAGCACTGTAGAAATAATTGTAACTAGCTAGTGGTCTGCAAGGCCATGTTATTTTTCAAAAAGTTTCTCACAAATCTAGTAATGTAATGTCATGTCATCAGAAAATCATGAACAATATCTACTGTGAAAAACAATATTGTAGGCTTGTATTTGATTACGCCAGCTTTAGAAGGCAATGTCTTGTATAAGAATAGCTTTACTTCCTGTTACTAATCAGATAAATCCTTGTATTTGCTTGTTTTTGTCTCCTTGCTGCAAGTAAATTAAAGTGCCTTAACTGAACCTTACGTGTATTGGTCTTTGAAGTTTTTTTCCTTTTACAATTAACTACAAAAAAAATTTAATAGTATCCCAAATTCATGGATAAAAGAGTGCTTAAAATATATAAGATACATCCTACACAGATTGACTAAATTGCCATGACCATGACACAGTGGCAGGCCACTTTACAATTAAGCTAAGATAAAGAGAAATTATTATTCCATGGATAAAAATTCAAAGGGGGATCTTCTAGGGTGACTTCCTGTCACTGCTGCTATTCTGTCTTACTTTTAACCCATTAAGCTGTCTACTTAACAGATTAGGCCATGGCTATAATTTGGCTCCTAGAAAACAACAAAGTGTAAAGACCTCTCATTTTCTCTTTGTCAATGATTTAAAACTGTACAGCTCACAGATGAGGAACTGAAAGCACAACTGCAAGAAGTCAAAACTTTTTCAGATGATACAAGAATGTTGTTTGGTCTTGATAAATGTGCGAAAGCAACCTTTAAAGCAGGAAAACCACAACACCAAGAAAGCATCAGTTTGGGACAAGAATGCGATATAAAAGAACTTGAGCAAGAGGGAGTGTATAAATATTTGGGAATTGATGAAGGATCAACAATAAAACATTAACAAATGCAAATAAAACTTAGTAAGGGATATTTTAGAAGACAAATTAATCCTGAAAACAGTGTTGACATCTGGGAATAAAATTCAAGCTATAAACCAATTTGCTCTTCCTGTCCTAACTTAGGTTCATAAGTGTGTACTAGGCTAACAGCCCTGGAGCCTGCAAAAGCCTAGCCCAAGAAGATTCCCTGGGATCATGCCACCCAAAGTTGGTTCCCAGTGCCCCTGTCAAGCAAGGCCACTGAAGTGATCCCCGGGGTGAACTTTCTATTGCCCATCCACTCATCAGGATTTCTCTTAAAGAGGGCCAGTGAAGTGCTCTGCTTGATGTGAATGGAAAGTTTGTTCCAGAGTATGGGAAGTCTCTGAGTTAGGAAGTTTTGGAGTAAGTGATCTGCCCCAAAACATGTTGGATAGATTAGACAGGAAAACAAGAAGGATGCTTCATGCTCATCAAATGATTTACAAAAATCGCTGCATACCAAAATTATATATTCCCCATTCTGAAGGAGGGATGGGCCTCCTTGTAATTGATTACATGTATAGATCTGCAATTGTGGGACTGCATACATATCTGCTGACCTCACAAGACCCAAACCTAGTGAAAGTTTTGAAACATGAGGAGAATAAATTTAATACAACTTCCCTGCTTAGTCTAGAAGAAGCATATTAGCATCAAGCAGGAATGGAAATTAAAACCAGAAACATATACAAATCAGGCAGCAGCCAAATATGCCAAAAAAAAAAAAAAAAAGTATAATGTGTAGGATCAGATGATAAGGCAAGAAATGTGGAAAATGCATAAATGTATTTGCAAGTATAGAAAACTTCTGGAAGAACCTCAGGTTGATCAGGATCAAATGCAGAAATAGTTAAGGAGAGGCAAATTCAAGCAAATAGATGAAAAGTTAATATTGGCGGCCCAAGATAGTGGGCTTACATACAAGTTGGTTTACAAAGTCCGTTGAACATGTGGGAGAAACCAACAAATTTAGGTTTTGTAAAACAGAATTGCTGGTTGTGACATACTAATGGCAGAAGGATTGTATACTGAAAAGCGCATAATACTATGGCAAGACTGTTGAACTGGGGATTCTGCAAACATTATAATATTGAAGTAATTGTAAAACACTGGCCAGCATGAGCCACATAGCATCATAAAAAATGATGAAGTTTGCATCACATGGGATCACCCATTACCAATAGTTCAAAGGATAATGTGAGAAAACCAGATATAGTGGTCCATAAAAAGAAGACAAAAGTAGCATTGTTCATTGAAATTTCTACACCCACTGACTACAGTGTCTTGTGTACAGAGAGACACAAAGTCATAAAATATCAAGATTTGGAGGCAGAAATAAGAGCAATGTGGAGCAGTGATACCCAGACAGTTCCAATGGTAGTATGAGCAATGGGTCTTATAAAAAGGAATCCACAATTGTACTTAGATATGTTACCAACACATGTAACTGCATATAAATTGCAGAAGGAGTCATTACTGGGCACACTGCGTGTGCTGCAAACAGCACTTTTGGCTGAGATCAAAGACTGAAACAATGCTAATTTCATGAACTTTAATGTTGTTGTTGTGTCTTTCGGCTTTTTCCGGTTAGGGATCACCATAGCGGAACTCCGGTCCTTTAATGATTGGCAGTAGATTTTTACATGCCGAGTTGCCGGCCCTGACGCACAACCTTCAATGAAGGTATGCCCATTCACACATGTTTCCACACAGAAGACGCTCTAGCTGAGAATCGAACAGGACAACGTCTTACTGTGAGGTGACAACGCTACCACAGCACCACCACCGCAAATGATTTAAGGTCCACACTGCCACCTTAGCAGTATGCAGGCACTGGCCAAAGCATCGACAGTAATCACAGTAGAGTAGCTGCATTTAGTTGGGATAATCCAGAGTTAAGGCCATAACACTTGTTTGTACTACCAACATTCCTTCTATAAACAAATTGTGCAGTCTCATGTTTCCACTCTTCACCAGTCATCAATGTATAGGGTGTTTCAGAACATCACCTGTATGAGCTCTGTGATGTACTAAATATGCTATTCTAAAAGTTGCTTTCCTGCTGAGTAGATCATAGGAAGTTACTAGGCTAATGGTCCCAGGGCCCTTACAAGGTTAGCAAAGTTCAACCAATGTTTCCAAGGGTGCCTGGTTCAAGCAGACACTAAAATCAGCACCTACTCCCCCTGTCCAAGAGAGACAGAGGTGGAACCCCGGGGGTGAATTTACACTTAAACTGACCCAACGAGGGAATTTGTTTAACATGAATAGGAAGCTTGTTCTAAAGGTAGGGCAACCTCTGTGAGAGAAATCTGTCTCTCTAGCAAGTCTGTTGATGTCACATACCAGGTTAAGGTCCTTTGAACGTGTGATCCATGTATTATTTGAATTGCGAATGTGCAGCATTCCATTAAAGGTGGGTCAGAGACTACTGTATATGCAAAGCAGTAGAATCACAGCAAAATCCATTGGTGAGTCCACATCCACTTCTATCACCAGTGGAGGTGGATCCTGAGACAAAGTATCTCTACTCCAAAGTACAGCCATCATCTTGTACTATAGAAGTCCCAAGATTTTTAACTGTTCCATGTCATATGAGAAAAAAGTAATAGCAAATTTCTAGTTGTTGTTGTTTGTCTTTTGGCTTTTCCCGGTTAGGGGTCACCACAGCGGAACTCCGGTCCGCTAATGATTGGCAGTTGGTTTTTATGGTGTCGAGTTGCCAGCCCGACGCCCAACCTTCAGTGAAGGCACGCCCGTTCAATGCATGTCTTTTGAAAGCCCATTCGACCGCGGGGAGGACATGAAGACTCCACACAGAAGGCACTCCCAACCCAAGCCGAGAATTGAATGGGAGAACCTCTTGCTGTAAGACAACAACGCCACCGCTGCACCACCATGGAATCAAAGCAAATTTCTAGTACTGGTCAGAATTTCAGCTGAGAAGCCCGACATCACCTTTAACTAACTCCAATTGTTAAAGTAAATATGAAGCCATCTATAAATAATATTAACTTTCTCCACTGACTTAGATACAACTATGCATCATGCTCCAAGCACAACAGGAGCAATGCAAATACTATATTTAGATCAAAAAGGTGTCACTGTGAATATTGCACAACACATTGGTCTTACAGTGTGTGCAGAAAGAGTATATCCACATCAATAAAATGCATGCACCAGCAATCATTCACTTCTCTTAGGAGATTTCACTCTTCTTCAAGTTAGTGTAACAGTTGAGTAAAAGTGGAGTTGTCATATATACGTTTGGGGGTTTGGGGGATTTACTCCTTGTAAAAATGCTTGAAATTAATGTTTTCACCCGTCTGTGTTTGGGGCATTATTTTACAGCATTCAGAATTTTGCAGATTAACAAGTCGTAGTAGAACTGGCTATAATTGCTGAGTGCATGAGGTATGGTCCCAGACTTAGTTTTCATTCCCATTTTCATGTAGTTGGTATACCGCTGGGTCTTTTGGAGTACCTTGGGATGGGTTTTATAGTAGGCACAAAAATAAATTAAATAGTATTATTATTGCTATCAGTTTTATGGTGGTTATCTTGCAGTTTACCTTTAATAGTATATTTTGCAGTGAATGAATAGGATACTTGAATTTTTAAACTCAGAAATGGTTTGGCATTAACTTCTAGAGTGATGTAGTGATTACTGACATAAGACTAAAATTAATAGGAAATTGACTTTCATGATGGTTCCAATGAAGTTTGTTTGAGAATGGTCATTTTAATCTATAAGGTAATTTGATAGTAAGATTTTCATATATTTAAGAGCTTGAGTGTGGGTGGCTTTTTAATGTCTTGATTTATTATTCGGGTATGGAGGTATAGATGTAGTAAGCTGATTGATGATCAGAAGGATATAGAATTATAGGATAGGAATAAAATAGTATATGGGGTAGAGAAAGGTATTCGCATTGCAGAACCTTCCAGAAACAATGAATGGACTGACCAGCGAAGAAGGAACTCACACTGCATATATGTATATATATATATATATATATATATATATATATATATATATAAACACATTTATTTATTTAATTATTTATTTGAATTTGATTTCTGGCAGGTCTACTGGGCCAGGGTGAGTCCGGTTACAGTAGCGGCCTAGGGAGAAAAACTCCAAAAACAAAACATGATAAAGATACAAAATCAAAATACAGAAATCAAGCAGTGATGGTGTACAGAACATTACATTACAGAATAGGTGATACAATAAAATATATAATACTAGTTATACAGATGTTAGATTTTAAGTATACAAGCCAAGCAAGAATACACTTGATGACATGCGATGCTAGCGAATGTGTGAACAATACAGTATTGCAGATTTGCAGTAGAGGGGGAAAGATAGAGAGCAGCAGATTAAAGATTCTGAGAGTAAGCTATAGCCTTAGAGCTATTGTTACATAGGCATCAAGAGTGAATAGAAGATATAGTAGGTAACTCATATAGTAGATTATGTATGGCTGGGAGTGTATATATGAGAAGTCTGAGCCGGAAGTGAGATGGGGAGGAAACGTAGGAAGGCTAGGAATGGATTTTTTTATGGTCCGTGCTGGTACATGTACATAGCCAATGGGAGAACAAGTGCTGTTTAAGTGAAGTCTTAAAGGATTCAGGGTTACTAGTAGACCTAATAGTTTTGTTATAGCATATGGGTAACCCATTTGACTGGTGGAATGGTAGGTTTTGCTACATTAAGGAGTATGTGTTTGATCACAGAGGTCTATCTGGGTGATGCATGGTGAACAGAGAGCAGAGGGCAGGACAACTAGAAGGCTTATAGATTAGCTTATGAGCTGTGGTTAGTTGCAGGTATGTTAGATGTTGGGGAAATTCTAGCCAGTTTAGATGTTGGAGTAATAGGTAGTGCTCGGAGGAGTGTTTGGTGCTGGTTACAAATTTTGTAATTTTATTGTAGCATGAGTCCAGTTTGGATTTAAGAGAGGACTGTATATTAGGAAGGAGAGGTGAACCATAGAGCAAGGATGGAAGTATAAAGGAGAGGCAAAGGGGATAGTCTTGCTTCATAGGTGAAGAAGTGTTTATGCCTGTGCAGGATGCCTAGTTTCTGGTGTTTTTTTTATGTTTGTGTTAATATGCTGTAAAATCAAAACAGTATTGCAGCATAGGCTGTTCTGAGCAAATTAAAACCTGGAAGCATGGAAATAACTAGCGATGCTTATCGAGAGAACAGAAAAGTAACAATATGTGAGTGAGGATTAATTAACCAATGATTTGGAAAATACATATCCTGAGTATGATTCTAAAATGCAAAGGCAGTTTTGTAAATGTTTTAACCTTTAACTTTTTTTAGGGAAAGGAAACTACCACTTTTAGGCTATGGCCATTAACCAATAGGAATTTACTCTTCCAAGTAACGATACAAGAAAAGATCTGCTTACTTTCAGAAACGTCATCT